>NC_092710.1:10803912-10952769 GCF_047496885.1 Scyliorhinus torazame | reverse complement strand
TGCCCACAGGTACCTGAGCTGTTTCTCTCTCTCTGCCCACAGGTACCCGAGCTGTTTCTCTCTCTCTCTGCCCACAGGTACCTGAGCTGTTTCTCTCTCTCTGCCCACAGGTACCTGAGCTGTTTCTCTCTCTCTGCCCACAGGTACCTGAGCTGTTTCTCTCTCTCTCTGCCCACAGGTACCTGAGCTGTTTCTCTCTCTCTCTGCCCACAGGTACCTGAGCTGTTTCTCTGTGTCTCTGCCCACAGGTACCTGAGCTGTTTCTCTGTGTCTCTGCCCACAGGTACCTGAGCTGTTTCTCTCTCTCTGCCCACAGGTACCCGAGCTGTTTCTCTCTCTCTCTGCCCACAGGTACCCGAGCTGTTTCTCTCTCTCTCTGCCCACAGGTACCCGAGCTGTTTCTCTGTGTCTCTGCCCACAGGTACCTGAGCTGTTTCTCTCTCTCTCTGCCCACAGGTACCCGAGCTGTTTCTCTCTCTCTGCCCACAGGTACCTGAGCTGTTTCTCTGTGTCTCTGCCCACAGGTACCTGAGCTGTTTCTCTCTCTCTCTGCCCACAGGTACCTGAGCTGTTTCTCTGTGTCTCTGCCCACAGGTACCCGAGCTGTTTCTCTGTGTCTCTTCCCACAGGTACCTGAGCTGTTTCTCTCTCTCTCTGTCCACAGGTACCTGAGCTGTTTCTCTCTCTCTCTGCCCACAGGTACCCGAGCTGTTTCTCTCTCTCTCTGCCCACAGGTACCTGAGCTGTTTCTCTCTCTCTGCCCACAGGTACCCAAGCTGTTTCTCTCTCTCTCTGCCCACAGGTACCTGAGCTGTTTTCTCTCTCTGCCCACAGGTACCTGAGCTGTTTCTCTCTCTCTGCCCACAGGTACCTGAGCTGTTTCTCTCTCTCTGCCCACAGGTACCTGAGCTGTTTCTCTGTGTCTCTGCCCACAGGTACCTGAGCTGTTTCTCTGTGTCTCTGCCCACAGGTACCTGAGCTGTTTCTCTCTCTCTGCCCACAGGTACCTGAGCTGTTTCTCTCTCTCTGCCCACAGGTACCTGAGCTGTTTCTCTCTCTCTGCCCACAGGTACCTGAGCTGTTTCTCTCTCTCTGCCCACAGGTACCTGAGCTGTTTCTCTCTCTCTGCCCACAGGTACCTGAGCTGTTTCTCTGTGTCTCTGCCCACAGGTACCTGAGCTGTTTCTCTCTCTCTCTCTGCCCACAGGTACCTGAGCTGTTTCTCTGTGTCTCTGCCCACAGGTACCTGAGCTGTTTATCTCTCTCTCTGCCCACAGGTACCTGAGCTGTTTCTCTGTGTCTCTGCCCACAGGTACCCGAGCTGTTTCTCTCTCTCTCTGCCCACAGGTACCTGAGCTGTTTCTCTCTCTCTGCCCACAGGTACCTGAGCTGTTTCTCTCTCTCTGCCCACAGGTACCTGAGCTGTTTCTCTCTCTCTGCCCACAGGTACCTGAGCTGTTTCTCTCTCTCTGCCCACAGGTACCTGAGCTGTTTCTCTCTCTCTGCCCACAGATACCTGAGCTGTTTCTCTGTGTCTCTGCCCACAGGTACCTGAGCTGTTTCTCTTTCTCTCTGCCCACAGGTACCTGAGCTGTTTCTCTCTCTCTGCCCACAGGTACCTGAGCTGTTTCTCTCTCTCTGCCCACAGGTACCTGAGCTGTTTCTCTCTCTCTGCCCACAGGTACCCGAGCTGTTTCTCTCTCTCTGCCCACAGGTACCAGAGCTGTTTCTCTCTCTCTGCCCACAGGTACCCGAGCTGTTTCTCTCTCTCTCTGCCCACAGGTACCCGAGCTGTTTCTCTCTCTCTGCCCACAGGTACCCGAGCTGTTTCTCTCTCTCTCTGCCCACAGGTACCCGAGCTGTTTCTCTCTCTCTGCCCACAGGTACCCGAGCTGTTTCTCTCTCTCTCTGCCCACAGGTACCTGAGCTGTTTCTCTCTCTCTGCCCACAGGTACCTGAGCTGTTTCTCTCTCTCTGCCCACAGGTACCCGAGCTGTTTCTCTGTGTCTCTGCCCACAGGTACCTGAGCTGTTTCTCTCTCTCTGCCCACAGGTACCTGAGCTGTTTCTCTCTCTCTGCCCACAGGTACCTGAGCTGTTTCTCTCTCTCTGCCCACAGGTACCCGAGCTGTTTCTCTGTGTCTCTGCCCACAGGTACCTGAGCTGTTTCTCTCTCTCTGCCCACAGGTACCCGAGCTGTTTCTCTCTCTCTGCCCACAGGTACCAGAGCTGTTTCTCTCTCTCTGCCCACAGGTATCTGAGCTGTTTCTCTGTGTCTCTGCCCACAGGTACCTGAGCTGTTTCTCTTTCTCTCTGCCCACAGGTACCTGAGCTGTTTCTCTCTCTCTGCCCACAGGTACCTGAGCTGTTTCTCTCTCTCTGCCCACAGGTACCTGAGCTGTTTCTCTCTCTCTCTGCCCACAGGTACCTGAGCTGTTTCTCTCTCTCTCTGCCCACAGGTACCTGAGCTGTTTCTCTGTGTCTCTGCCCACAGGTACCCGAGCTGTTTCTCTCTCTCTCTGCCCACAGGTACCTGAGCTGTTTCTCTCTCTCTGCCCACAGGTACCTGAGCTGTTTCTCTCTCTCTCTGCCCACAGGTACCTGAGCTGTTTCTCTCTCTCTCTGCCCACAGGTACCTGAGCTGTTTCTCTGTGTCTCTGTCCACAGGTACCTGAGCTGTTTCTCTCTCTCTCTGCCCACAGGTACCTGAGCTGTTTCTCTCTCTCTCTGCCCACAGGTACCCGAGCTGTTTCTCTCTCTCTGCCCACAGGTACCTGAGCTGTTTCTCTCTCTCTCTGCCCACAGGTACCCGAGCTGTTTCTCTCTCTGCCCACAGGTACCTGAGCTGTTTCTCTCTCTCTGCCGACAGGTACCCGACCTGTTTCTCTCTCTCTCTGCCCACAGGTACCTGAGCTGTTTCTTTCTCTCTGCCCACAGGTAACTGAGCTGTTTCTCTCTCTCTGCCCACAGGTACCTGAGCTGTTTCTCTGTGTCTCTGCCCACAGGTACCTGAGCTGTTTCTCTGTGTCTCTGCCCACAGGTACCTGAGCTGTTTCTCTCTCTCTGCCCACAGGTACCTGAGCTGTTTCTCTGTGTCTCTGCCCACAGGTACCTGAGCTGTTTCTCTCTCTCTCTGCCCACAGGTACCTGAGCTGTTTCTCTGTGTCTCTGCCCACAGGTACCCGACCTGTTTCTCTGTGTCTCTGCCCACAGGTACCCGAGCTGTTTCTCTCTCTCTGCCCACTGGTACCTGAGCTGTTTCTCTCTCTCTGCCCACAGGTACCTGAGCTGTTTCTCTGTGTCTCTGCCCACAGGTCCCTGAGCTGTTTCTCTCTCTCTCTGCCCACAGGTACCTGAGCTGTTTCTCTCTCTCTGCCCACAGGTACCTGAGCTGTTTCTCTCTCTGTGCCCACAGGTACCCGAGCTGTTTCTCTCTCTCTCTGCCCACAAGTACCCGAGCTGTTTCTCTCTCTCTGCCCACAGGTACCCGAGCTGTTTCTCTCTCTCTCTGCCCACAGGTACCTGAGCTGTTTCTCTGTGTCTCTGCCCACAGGTACCTGAGCTGTTTCTCTCTCTCTGCCCACAGGTACCCGAGCTGTTTCTCTCTCTCTGCCCACAGGTACCTGAGCTGTTTCTCTCTCTCTGCCCACAGGTACCTGAGCTGTTTCTCTCTCTCTCTGCCCACAGGTACCCGAGCTGTTTCTCTCTCTCTGCCCACAGGTACCTGAGCTGTTTCTCTCTCTCTGCCCACAGGTACCTGAGCTGTTTCTCTCTCTCTCTCTGCCCACAGGTACCCGAGCTGTTTCTCTCTCTCTCTGCCCACAGGTACCCGAGCTGTTTCTCTCTCTCTCTGCCCACAGGTACCTGAGCTGTTTCTCTCTCTCTGCCCACAGGTACCTGAGCTGTTTCTCTCTCTCTGCCCACAGGTACCCGAGCTGTTTCTCTCTCTCTGCCCACAGGTACCTGAGCTGTTTCTCTCTCTCTGCCCACAGGTACCCGAGCTGTTTCTCTCTCTCTGCCCACAGGTACCTGAGCTGTTTCTCTCTCTCTGCCCACAGGTACCTGAGCTGTTTCTCTCTCTCTCTGCCCACAGGTACCCGAGCTGTTTCTCTCTCTCTCTGCCCACAGGTACCTGAGCTGTTTCTCTCTCTCTCTGCCCACAGGTACCCGAGCTGTTTCTCTCTCTCTGCCCACAGGTACCTGAGCTGTTTCTCTCTCTCTGCCCACAGGTACCTGAGCTGTTTCTCTCTCTCTGCCCACATGTACCTGAGCTGTTTCTCTCTCTCTCTCTGCCCACAGGTACCCGAGCTGTTTCTCTCTCTCTCTGCCCACAGGTACCCGAGCTGTTTCTCTCTCTCTCTGCCCACAGGTACCTGAGCTGTTTCTCTCTCTCTGCCCACAGGTACCTGAGCTGTTTCTCTCTCTCTGCCCACAGGTACCCGAGCTGTTTCTCTCTCTCTGCCCACAGGTACCTGAGCTGTTTCTCTCTCTCTCTCTGCCCACAGGTACCCGAGCTGTTTCTCTCTCTCTCTGCCCACAGGTACCCGAGCTGTTTCTCTCTCTCTCTGCCCACAGGTACCCGAGCTGTTTCTCTCTCTCTCTGCCCACAGGTACCTGAGCTGTTTCTCTCTCTCTCTGCCCACAGGTACCCGAGCTGTTTCTCTCTCTCTGCCCACAGGTACCTGAGCTGTTTCTCTCTCTCTGCCCACAGGTACCTGAGCTGTTTCTCTCTCTCTGCCCACATGTACCTGAGCTGTTTCTCTCTCTCTCTCTGCCCACAGGTACCCGAGCTGTTTCTCTCTCTCTCTGCCCACAGGTACCCGAGCTGTTTCTCTCTCTCTCTGCCCACAGGTACCTGAGCTGTTTCTCTCTCTCTGCCCACAGGTACCTGAGCTGTTTCTCTCTCTCTCTGCCCACAGGTACCCGAGCTGTTTCTCTGTCACTGTCCACAGGTACCCGAGCTGTTTCTCGCTCTCTGCCCACAGGTACCCGAGCTGTTTCTCTCTCTCTGCCCACAGGTACCTGAGCTGTTTCTCTCTCTCTGCCCACAGGTACCTGAGCTGTTTCTCTGTGTCTCTGCCCACAGGTACCCGAGCTGTTTCTCTCTCTCTCTGCCCACAGGTACCCGAGCTGTTTCTCTGTCACTGTCCACAGGTACCCGAGCTGTTTCTCGCTCTCTGCCCACAGGTACCCGAGCTGTTTCTCTCTCTCTGCCCACAGGTACCTGAGCTGTTTCTCTCTCTCTGCCCACAGGTACCTGAGCTGTTTCTCTCTCTCTGCCCACAGGTACCTGAGTTGTTTCTCTCTCTCTCTGCCCACAGGTACCCGAGCTGTTTCTCTCTCTCTGCCCACAGGTACCTGAGCTGTTTCTCTCTCTCTGCCCACAGGTACCTGAGCTGTTTCTCTGTGTCTCTGCCCACAGGTACCTGAGCTGTTTCTCTCTCTCTGCCCACAGGTACCTGAGCTGTTTCTCTCTCTCTGCCCACAGGTACCTGAGCTGTTTCTCTGTGTCTCTGCCCACAAGTACCTGAGCTGTTTCTCTCTCTCTGCCCACAGGTACCTGAGCTGTTTCTCTCTCTCTGCCCACAGGTACCTGAATGTTTCTCTCTCTCTCTGCCCACAGGTACCCGAGCTGTTTCTCTCTCTCTGCCCACAGGTACCTGAGCTGTTTCTCTCTCTCTGCCCACAGGTACCCGAGCTGTTTCTCTCTGTCTCTGCCCACAGGTACCTGAGCTGTTTCTCTGTGTCTCTGCCCACAGGTACCCGAGCTGTTTCTCTGTGTCTCTGCCCACAGGTACCTGAGCTGTTTCTCTCTCTCTGCCCACAGGTACCTGAGCTGTTTCTCTGTGTCTCTGCCCACAGGTACCCGAGCTGTTTCTCTCTCTCTCTGCCCACAGGTATCTGAGCTGTTTCTCTCTCTCTGCCCACAGGTACCTGAGCTGTTTCTCTCTCTCTGCCCACAGGTACCTGAGCTGTTTCTCTCTCTCTGCCCACAGGTACCCGAGCTGTTTCTCTCTCTCTGCCCACAGGTACCTGAGCTGTTTCTCTCTCTCTGCCCACAGGTACCCGAGCTGTTTCTCTCTCTCTGCCCACAGGTACCTGAGCTGTTTCTCTCTCTCTGCCCACAGGTACCCGAGCTGTTTCTCTCTCTCTGCCCACAGGTACCTGAGCTGTTTCTCTCTCTCTCTGCCCACAGGTACCTGAGCTGTTTCTCTCTCTCTGCCCACAGGTACCCGAGCTGTTTCTCTCTCTCTGCCCACAGGTACCCGAGCTGTTTCTCTCTCTCTGCCCACAGGTACCTGAGCTGTTTCTCTCTCTCTGCCCACAGGTACCCGAGCTGTTTCTCTCTCTCTGCCCACAGGTACCTGAGCTGTTTCTCTCTCTCTGCCCACAGGTACCTGAGCTGTTTCTCTGTGTCTCTGCCCACAGGTACCTGAGCTGTTTCTCTCTCTCTGCCCACAGGTACCCGAGCTGTTTCTCTCTCTCTGCCCACAGGTACCTGAGCTGTTTCTCTCTCTCTGCCCACAGGTACCTGAGCTGTTTCTCTCTCTCTGCCCACAGGTACCTGAGCTGTTTCTCTGTGTCTCTGCCCACAGGTACCTGTGCTGTTTCTCTCTCTCTGCCCACAGGTACCTGAGCTGTTTCTCTCTCTCTGCCCACAGGTACCTGAGCTGTTTCTCTCTCTCTGCCCACAGGTACCTGAGCTGTTTCTCTGTGTCTCTGCCCACAGGTACCTGAGCTGTTTCTCTCTCTCTGCCCACAGGTACCCGAGCTGTTTCTCTCTCTCTGCCCACAGGTACCCGAGCTGTTTCTCTGTGTCTCTGCCCACAGGTACCTGAGCTGTTTCTCTGTGTCTCTGTCCACAGGTACCTGAGCTGTTTCTCTCTCTCTCTGCCCACAGGTACCTGAGCTGTTTCTCTCTCTCTGCCCACAGGTACCTGAGCTGTTTCTCTCTCTCTGCCCACAGGTACCTGAGCTGTTTCTCTCTCTCTGCCCACAGGTACCCGAGCTGTTTCTCTCTCTCTCTGCCCACAGGTACCTGAGCTGTTTCTCTCTCTCTGCCCACAGGTACCTGAGCTGTTTCTCTCTCTCTGCCCACAGGTACCCGAGCTGGCCGGGTTCTGGTTACTCACTTTGCTGCTCCAGATCCCCATGACCCTGTTCGACACCTGTAACCACCGACTGATGGTGATGCCGCTGGAATACGGAGTGAACATCGTCTACCTGATCATGCTGGGGACCGAGGTGGTCCTGGCCTTTCTCACCCTGCGCCGAATGGTCCATCAGCTGGAGCTGCGATTCCACATGACTCACTTCGACAGCCTGGAGGAGGCCCGCTATCCCCGGCCGACGTCATCCAAGCAGCTGGCCATCAGTCCGCCGGGTCAGGTGGCCTGACCGCGTGAAGCTGCGGTGTCACCGCCTGAGACAGTAAAACACACAGCGGCTGTTCCGGGTTCCCGCAATCACAGGACATGGAACATGCAGGAGGCCATTCGGCCCATCGAGGCTGCGCCGACCCACTTAAACCCTCACTTCCACCCGATCCCCGCAACCCAATAGCCCCTCCGAACCTTTTTGGACACTAAGGGCAATTTTAGCATGTCCAATCCACCTAACCTGCACATCTTCGGACTATGGGAGGAAACCGGAGCACCCGGAGGAAATGCACACCGACTCAGGGAGAACGTGTAGACTCCGCACAGACAGTGACTCAGCGGGGAATCGAACCTGGGGCCCAGGCGCTGCAAAGCCACAGTGCTAACCACTGTGCTACCGTTCAGCATCATCCCACACAGAACATGTCTGCTGTCTCTCAGTCCCCTCTCAGGGAGATATCTGTACACTGACTGGTGTCTCTCAGTCCCCTCTCTCTCTCAGGGAGATATCTGTACACTGACTGGTGTCTCTCAGTCCCCTCTCTCTCTCAGGGAGATATCTATACACTGACTGGTGTCTCTCAGTCCCCTCTCTCAGGGAGATATCTGTACACTGACTGGTGTCTCTCAGTCCCCTCTCTCTCTCTGGGAGATATCAGTACACTGACTGGTGTCTCTCAGTCCCTCTCTCTCTCAGGGAGATATCTGTACACTGACTGGTGTCTCTCAGTCCTCTCTCTCAGGGAGATATCTGTACACTGACTGGTGTCTCTCAGTCCCCTCTCTCTCTCAGGGCGATATCTGTACTCTGACTGGTGTCTCTCAGTCCCCTCTCTCTCAGGGAGATATCTGTACACTGACTGGTGTCTCTCAGTCCCCTCTCTCTCTCGGGGAGATATCTGTACACTGACTGGTGTCTCTCAGTCCCCCCTCTCTCTCGGGGAGATATCTGTACACTGACTGGTGTCTCTCAGTCCCCTCTCAGGGAGATATCTGTACACTGACTGGTGTTTCTCAGTCCCCTCTCTCTCTCAGGGAGATATCTGTACACTGACTGGTGTCTCTCAGTCCCCTCTCTCTCAGGGAGATATCTGTACACTGACTGGTGTCTCTCAGTCCCCTCTATCTCAGGGAGATATCTGGACACTGACTGGTGTCTCTCAGTCCCCTCTCTCTCAGGGAGATATCTGTACACTGACTTGTGTCTCTCAGTCCCCCCTCTCTCTCTCAGGGAGATATCTGTACACTGACTGGTGTCTCTCAGTCCCCTCTCTCTCAGAGAGATATCTGTACACTGACTGGTGTCTCTCAGTCCCCTCTCTCTCTCAGGGAGATATCTGTACACTGACTGGTGTCTCTCAGTCCTCTCTCTCTCAGGGAGATATCTGTACACTTACTGGTGTCTCTCAGTCCCCTCTCACTCTCTCAGGGAGATATCTGTACCCTGACTGGTATCTCTCAGTCCCCTCTCTCTCAGGGAGATATCTGTACACTGACTGGTGTCTCTCAGTCCCCTCTCTCTCTCAGGGAGAAATCTGTACACTGACTGGTGTCTCTCAGTCCCCTCACTCTCTCAGGGAGATATCTGTACACTGACTGGTGTCTCTCGGTCCCCTCTCTCTCTCAGTGAGATATCTGTACACTGACTGGTGTCTCTCAGTCCCCTCTCTCTCTCAGTGAGATATCTGTACACTGACTGGTGTCTCTCAGTCCCCTCTCTCTCTCAGGGAGAAATCTGTACACTGACTGGTGTCTCTCAGTCCCCTCACTCTCTCAGGGAGATATCTGTACACTGACTGGTGTCTCTCGGTCCCCTCTCTCTCTCAGTGAGATATCTGTACACTGACTGGTGTCTCTCAGTCCCCTCTCTCTCTCAGTGAGATATCTGTACACTGACTGGTGTCTCTCAGTCCCCCTCCCTCTCTCTCGGGGAGATATCTGTACACTGACTGGTGTCTCTCAGTCCCCCTCCCTCTCTCTCGGGGAGATATCTGTACACTGACTGGTGTCTCTCAGTCCCCTCTCTCTCTCAGGGAGATATCTGTACACTGACTGGTGTCTCTCAGTCCCCCTCCCTCTCTCTCGGGGAGATATCTGTACACTGACTGGTGTCTCTCAGTCCCCTCTCTCTCGGGGAGATATCTGTACACTGACTGGTGTCTCTCAGTTCCCTGTCTCTCTCTCGGAGATATCTGTACACTGACTGGTGTCTCTCAGTTCCCTGTCTCTCTCTCGGAGATATCTGTACACTGACTGGTGTCTCTCAGTCCCCTCTCTCTCAGGGAGATATCTGTACACTGACTGGTGTCTCTCAGTCCCCTCTTTCTCAGGGAGATATCTGTACACTGACTGGTGTCTCTCAGTCCCCTCTCTCTCAGGGAGATATCTGTACACTGACTGGTGTTTCTCAGTCCCCTCTCTCTCTCAGGGAGAAATCTGTACACTGACTGGTGTCTCTCAGTCCCCTCACTCTCTCAGGGAGATATCTGTACACTGACTGGTGTTTCTCAGTCCCCTCTCTCTCTCAGGGAGATATCTGTACACTGACTGGTGTCTCTCAGTCCCCTCTCTCTCTCAGTGAGATATCTGTACACTGACTGGTGTCTCTCAGTCCCCTCTCAGGGAGATATCTGTACACTGACTGGTGTCTCTCAGTCCCCTCTCTCTCGGGGAGATATCTGTACACTGACTGGTGTCTCTCAGTCCCCTCTATCTCAGGGAGACATCTGTACACTGACTGGTGTCTCTCAGTCCCCTCTCTCTCAGGGAGATATCTGTACACTGACTGGTGTCTCTCAGTCCCCTCTCTCAGGGAGATATCTGTACACTGACTGGTGTCTCTCAGTCCCCTCTCTCTCTCAGGGAGATATCTGTACACTGACTGGTGTCTCTCAGTCCCCTCTCTCTCTCACGGAGATATCTGTACACTGACTGGTGTCTCTCAGTCCCCTCTCTCTCAGGGAGATATCTGTACACTGACTGGTGTCTCTCAGTCCCCTCTCTCTCTCAGGGAGATATCTGTACACTGACTGGTGTCTCTCAGTCCCCTCTCTCAGGGAGATATCTGTACACTGACTGGTGTCTCTCAGTCCCCTCTCTCTCTCAGGGAGATATCTGTACACTGACTGGTGTCTCTCAGTCCCCTCTCTCTCTCACGGAGATATCTGTACACTGACTGGTGTCTCTCAGTCCCCTCTCTCTCAGGGAGATATCTGTACACTGACTGGTGTCTCTCAGTCCTCTCTCTCTCAGGGAGATATCTGTACACTGACTGGTGTCTCTCAGTCCCCTCTCTCTCTCAGAGAGATAACTGTACACTGACTGGTGTCTCTCAGTCCTCTCTCTCAGGGAGATATCTGGACACTGACTGGTGTCTCTCAGTCCCCTCTCTCTCTCGGGGAGATATCTGTACACTGACTGGTGTCTCTTAGTCCCCTCTGTCTCAGGGAGATATCTGGACACTGACTGGTGTCTCTCAGTCCCCTCTCTCTCTCAGGGAGATATCTGTACACTGACTGGTGTCTCTCAGTCCCCGCTCTCTCTCAGGGAGATATCTGTACACTGACTGGTGTCTCTCAGTCCCCTCTCTCTCAGGGAGATATCTGTACACTGACTGGTGTCTCTCAGTCCCCTCTATCTCAGGGAGATATCTGGACACTGACTGGTGTCTCTCAGTCCCCTCTCTCTCAGGGAGATATCTGTACACTGACTCGTGTCTCTCAGTCCCCTCTCACTCTCTCAGGGAGATATCTGTACACTGACTGGTGTCTCTCAGTCCCCTCTCTCTCAGGGAGATATCTGTACACTGACTGGTGTCTCTCAGTCCCCTCTCTCTCAGGGAGATATCTGTACACTGACTGGTGTCTCTCAGTCCCCCCTCTCTCTCTCAGGGAGATATCTGTACACTGACTGGTGTCTCTCAGTCCTCTCTCTCTCTCAGGGAGATATCTGTACACTGACTGGTGTCTCTCAGTCCTCTCTCTCTCTCAGGGAGATATCTGTACACTGACTGGTGTCTCTCAGTCCCCTCTCACTCTCTCAGGGAGATATCTGTACACTGACTGGTGTCTCTCAGTCCTCTCTCTCTCTGGGAGATATCTGTACACTGACTGGTGTCTCTCAGTCCCCTCTCTCTGTAAGGGAGATATCTGTACACTGACTGGTGTCTCTCAGTCCTCTCTCTCTCAGGGAGATATCTGTACACTGACTGGTGTCTCTCAGTCCCCTCTCTCTCAGGGAGATATCTGTACACTGACTGGTGTCTCTCAGTCCCCTCTCTCTCAGGGAGATATCTGTACACTGACTGGTGTCTCTCAGTCCCCCCTCTCTCTCTCAGGGAGATATCTGTACACTGACTGGTGTCTCTCAGTCCCCACTCTCTCAGGGAGATATCTGTACACTGACTGGTGTCTCTCAGTCCCCCCTCTCTCTCTCAGGGAGATATCTGTACACTGACTGGTGTCTCTCAGTCCCCTCTCTCTCAGGGAGATATCTGTACACTGACTGGTGTCTCTCAGTCCCCTCTCTCTCAGGGAGATATCTGTACACTGACTGGTGTCTCTCAGTCCCCCCTCTCTCTCTCAGGGAGATATCTGTACACTGACTGGTGTCTCTCAGTCCCCTCTCTCTCAGGGAGATATCTGTACACTGACTGGTGTCTCTCAGTCCCCCCTCTCTCTCTCAGGGAGATATCTGTACACTGACTGGTGTCTCTCAGTCCCCTCTCTCTCAGGGAGATATCTGTACACTGACTGGTGTCTCTCAGTCCCCCCTCTCTCTCTCAGGGAGATATCTGTACACTGACTGGTGTCTCTCAGTCCCCCCTCTCTCTCTCAGGGAGATATCTGTACACTGACTGGTGTCTCTCAGTCCCCTCTCTCTCAGGGAGATATCTGTACACTGACTGGTGTCTCTCAGTCCCCTCTCTCTCAGGGAGATATCTGTACACTGACTGGTGTCTCTCAGTCCCCTCTCTCTCAGGGAGATATCTGTACACTGACTGGTGTCTCTCAGTCCCCTCTCTCTTTCAGGGAGATATCTGTACACTGACTGGTGTCTCTCAGTCCCCCCTCTCTCTCTCAGGGAGATATCTGTACACTGACTGGTGTCTCTCAGTCCCCGCTGTCTCTCAGGGAGATATCTGTACACTGACTGGTGTCTCTCAGTCCTCTCTCTCTCTCAGGGAGATATCTGTACACTGACTGGTGTCTCTCAGTCCCCTCTCTCTCTCAGGGAGATATCTGTACACTGACTGGTGTCTCTCAGTCCCCTCTTTCTCAGGGAGATATCTGTACACTGACTGGTGTTTCTCAGTCCCCTCTCTCTCTCAGGGAGATATCTGTACACTGACTGGTGTCTCTCAGTCCTCTCTCTCTCAGGGAGATATCTGTACACTGACTGGTGTCTCTCAGTCTCCTCTCTCTCTCAGGGAGATATCTGTACACTGACTGGTGTCTCTCAGTCCTCTCTCTCAGGGAGATATCTGTACACTGACTGGTGTCTCTCAGTCCCCTCTCTCTCTCAGGGAGATATCTGTACACTGACTGGTGTCTCTCAGTCCCCTCTTTCTCAGGGAGATATCTGTACACTGACTGGTGTTTCTCAGTCCCCTCTCTCTCTCAGGGAGATATCTGTACACTGACTGGTGTTTCTCAGTCCCCTCTCTCTCTCAGGGTGAAATCTGTACACTGACTCGTGTCTCTCAGTCCCCTCTCTCTCTCAGGGAGATATCTGTACACTGACTGGTGTCTCTCAGTCCTCTCTCTCTCAGGGAGATATCTGTACACTGACTGGTGTTTCTCAGTCCCCTCTCTCTCTCAGGGAGATATCTGTACACTGACTGGTGTCTCTCAGTCCCCTCTCTCTCAGGGAGATATCTGTACACTGACTGGTGTCTCTCAGTCCCGTCTCTCTCTCAGGGAGATATCTGTACACTGACTGGTGTCTCTCAGTCCCCTCCCTCTCTCAGGGAGATATCTGTACACTGACTGGTGTCTCTCAGTCCCCTCTCTCTCAGGGAGATATCTGTACACTGACTGGTGTCTCTCAGTCCCCTCACTCTCTCAGGGAGATATCTGTACACTGACTGGTGTTTCTCAGTCCCCTCTCTCTCTCAGGGAGATATCTGTACACTGACTGGTGTCTCTCAGTCCCCTCTCAGGGAGATATCTGTACACTGACTGGTGTCTCTCAGTCCCCCCTCTCTCTCAGGGAGATATCTGTACACTGACTGGTGTCTCTCAGTCCCCTCTCTCTCGGGGAGATATCTGTACACTGACTGGTGTCTCTCAGTCCCCTCTATCTCAGGGAGATATCTGTACACTGACTGGTGTCTCTCAGTCCCCTCTCTCTCAGGGAGATATCTGTACACTGACTGGTGTCTCTCAGTCCCCTCTCTCAGGGAGATATCTGTACACTGACTGGTGTCTCTCAGTCCCCTCTCTCTCTCAGGGAGATATCTGTACACTGACTGGTGTCTCTCAGTCCCCTCTCTCTCTCACGGAGATATCTGTACACTGACTGGTGTCTCTCAGTCCCCTCTCTCTCAGGGAGATATCTGTACACTGACTGGTGTCTCTCAGTCCCCTCTCTCTCTCAGGGAGATATCTGTACACTGACTGGTGTCTCTCAGTCCCCTCTCTCAGGGAGATATCTGTACACTGACTGGTGTCTCTCAGTCCCCTCTCTCTCTCAGGGAGATATCTGTACACTGACTGGTGTCTCTCAGTCCCCTCTCTCTCTCACGGAGATATCTGTACACTGACTGGTGTCTCTCAGGCCCCTCTCTCTCTCAGGGAGATATCTGTACACTGACTGGTGTCTCTCAGTCCTCTCTCTCTCAGGGAGATATCTGTACACGGACTGGTGTCTCTCAGTCCCCTCTCTCTCTCAGGGAGATATCTGTACACTGACTGGTGTCTCTCAGTCCCCTCTCTCTCTCTCAGGGAGATATCTGCGCACTGACTGGTGTCTCTCAGTCCCCTCTCTCTCTCAGGGAGATATCTGTACACTGACTGGTGTCTCTCAGTCCCCTCTCTCTCTCAAGGAGATATCTGTACACTGACTGGTGTCTCTCAGTCCCCTCTCTCTCAGGGAGATATCTGTACACTGACTGGTGTCTCTCAGTCCCCTCTCTCTCAGGGAGATATCTGTACACTGACTGGTGTCTCTCAGTCCCCCCTCTCTCTCAGGGAGATATCTGTACACTGACTGGTGTCTCTCAGTCCCCTCTCTCTCTGGGAGCTATCTGTACACTGACTGGTGTCTCTCAGTCCCCCCTCTCTCTCAGGGAGATATCTGTACTGACTGGTGTCTCTCAGTCCCCATCTCTCTCTCAGGGAGATATCTGTACACTGACTGGTGTCTCTCAGTCCCCTCTCTCTCAGGGAGATATCTGTACACTGACTGGTGTCTCTCAGTCCTCTCTCTCTCAGGGAGATATCTCTACACTGACTGGTGACTCTCAGTCCCCTCTCCCTCAGGGAGATATCTGTACACTGACTGTGTCTCTCAGTCCTCTTAGGGAGATATCTGTACACTGACTGGTGTCTCTCAGTCCCCTCTCTCTCAGGGAGATATCTGTACACTGACTGGTGTCTCTCAGTCCCCTCTCTCAGGGAGATATCTGTACACTGACTGGTGTCTCTCAGTCCCCTCTCTCTCTCAGGGAGATATCTGTACACTGACTGGTGTCTCTCAGTCCCCTCTCTCTCTCACGGAGATATCTGTACACTGACTGGTGTCTCTCAGTCCCCTCTCTCTCAGGGAGATATCTGTACACTGACTGGTGTCTCTCAGTCCCCTCTCTCTCTCAGGGAGATATCTGTACACTGACTGGTGTCTCTCAGTCCCCTCTCTCAGGGAGATATCTGTACACTGACTGGTGTCTCTCAGTCCCCTCTCTCTCTCAGGGAGATATCTGTACACTGACTGGTGTCTCTCAGTCCCCTCTCTCTCTCACGGAGATATCTGTACACTGACTGGTGTCTCTCAGGCCCCTCTCTCTCTCAGGGAGATATCTGTACACTGACTGGTGTCTCTCAGTCCTCTCTCTCTCAGGGAGATATCTGTACACTGACTGGTGTCTCTCAGTCCTCTCTCTCTCAGGGAGATATCTGTACACTGACTGGTGTCTCTCAGTCCCCTCTCTCTCTCTCAGGGAGATATCTGCGCACTGACTGGTGTCTCTCAGTCCCCTCTCTCTCTCAGGGAGATATCTGTACACTGACTGGTGTCTCTCAGTCCCCTCTCTCTCTCAAGGAGATATCTGTACACTGACTGGTGTCTCTCAGTCCCCTCTCTCTCAGGGAGATATCTGTACACTGACTGGTGTCTCTCAGTCCCCTCTCTCTCAGGGAGATATCTGTACACTGACTGGTGTCTCTCAGTCCCCCCTCTCTCTCAGGGAGATATCTGTACACTGACTGGTGTCTCTCAGTCCCCTCTCTCTCAGGGAGCTATCTGTACACTGACTGGTGTCTCTCAGTCCCCCCTCTCTCTCAGGGAGATATCTGTACTGACTGGTGTCTCTCAGTCCCCATCTCTCTCTCAGGGAGATATCTGTACACTGACTGGTGTCTCTCAGTCCCCTCTCTCTCAGGGAGATATCTGTACACTGACTGGTGTCTCTCAGTCCTCTCTCTCTCAGGGAGATATCTCTACACTGACTGGTGACTCTCAGTCCCCTCTCCCTCAGGGAGATATCTGTACACTGACTGTGTCTCTCAGTCCTCTTAGGGAGATATCTGTACACTGACTGGTGTCTCTCAGTCCCCTCTCTCTCTCAGGGAGATATCTGTACACTGACTGGTGTCTCTCAGCCCCCTCTCTCTCAGGGAGATATCTGTACACTGACTGGTGTCTCTCAGTCCCCTCTCTCTCAGGGAGATATCTGTACACTGACTGGGGTCTCTCAGTCCCCTCTCTCTCAGGGAGATATCTGCACACTGACTGGTGTCTCTCAGTCCCTCTCTCTCTCTCAGGGAGATATCTGTACACTGACTGGTGTCTCTCAGTCCCCTCTCTCTCAGGGAGATATCTGTACACTGACTGGTGTCTCTCAGTCCCCTCTCTCTCAGGGAGATACCTGTACACTGAATGGTGACTCTCAGTCCCCTCTCAGGGAGATATCTGTACACTGACTGGTATCTCTCAGTCCCCTCTCTCTCTCAGGGAGATATCTGTACACTGACTGGTGTCTCTCAGTCCCCTCTCTCTCAGGGAGATATCTGTACACTGACTGGTGTCTCTCAGTCCCCTCTCTCTCATTGAGATATCTGTACACTGACTGGTGTCTCTCAGTCCCCTCTCTCTCAGGGGGATATCTGTACACTGACTGGTGTTTCTCAGTCCCCTCTCTCTCAGGGAGATATCTGTCCACCTACTGGTGTCTCCCAGTCCCCTCTCTCTCAGGGAGATATCTGTACACTGACTGGTGTCTCTCAGTCCCCTCTCTCTCAGGGAGATATCTGTACACTGACTGGTGTCTCTCAGTCCCCTCTCTCTCAGAGAGATATCTGTACACTGACTGCTGTCTCTCAGTCCCCTCTCTCTCAGGACAATATCTGTACACTGACTGGTGTCTCTCAGTCCCCCTCTCTCTCTCAGGGAGATATCTGTACACTGACTGGTGTCTCTCAGTCCCCTCTCTCTCAGGGAGATATCTGTACACTGACTGGTGTCTCTCAGTCCGTCTCTCTCTCAGGGAGATATCTGTACACTGACTGGTGTCTCTCAGTCCCGTCTCTCTCTCGGGGAGATATCTGTACACTGACTGGTGTCTCTCAGTCCCCTCTCTCTCTCTCAGGGAGATATCTGTACACTGACTGGTGTCTCTCAGCCCCCTCTCTCTCTCTCTCAGGGAGATATCTGTACACTGACTGGTGTCTCTCAGTCCCCTCTCTCTCTCTGGGAGATATCAGTACACTGACTGGTGTCTCTCAGTCCCCTCTCTCTCAGGGAGATATCTGTACACTGAATGGTGACTCTCAGTCCCCTCTCTCTCTCTCTCTCAGGGAGATATCTGTACACTGACTGGTGTCTCTCAGTCCCCTCTCTCTCAGGGAGATATCTGTACACTGACTGGTGTCTCTCAGCCCCCTCTCTCTCTCTCTCAGGGAGATATCTGTACACTGACTGGTGTCTCTCAGTCCCCTCTCTCTCTCTGGGAGATATCAGTACACTGACTGGTGTCTCTCAGTCCCCTCTCTCTCTCAGGGAGATATCTGTACACTGAATGGTGACTCTCAGTCCCCTCTCTCTCTCTCAGGCAGATATCTGTACACTGACTGGTGTCTCTCAGTCCCCTCTCTCTCTCTCAGGGAGATATCTGTACAGTGACTGGTGTCTCTCAGTCCCCTCTCTCTCTCAGGAAGATATCTGTACACTGACTGGTGTCTCTCAGTCCCGTCTCTCTCTCAGGGAGATATCTGTACACTGACTGGTGTCTCTCAGTCCCCTCTCTCTCTCAGGGAGATATCTGTACACTGACTGGTGTCTCTCAGTCCCCTCTCTCTCAGGGAGATATCTGTACACTGACTGGTGTCTCTCAGTCCCGTCTCTCTCTCAGGGAGATATCTGTACACTGACTGGAGTCTCTCAGTCCCCTCTCTCTCAGGGAGATATCTGTACACTGACTGGTGTCTCTCAGTCCCTCTCTCTCAGGGAGATATCTGTACACTGACTGGTGTCTCTCTGTCCCCTCTCTCTCTCTCAGGGAGATATCTGTACACTGACTGGTGTCTCTCAGTCCCCTCTCTCTCAGGGAGATATCTGTACACTGACTGGTGTCTCTCAGTCCCTCTCTCTCTCGGGGAGATATCTGTACACTGACTGGTGTCTCTCAGTACCCTCTCTCTCTCAGGACGATATCTGTACACTGACTGGTGTCTCTCAGTCCCCTCTCTCTCTCAGGGAGATATCTGTACACTGACTGGTGTCTCTCAGTCCCTCTCTCTCTCGGGGAGATATCTGTACACTGACTGGTGTCTCTCAGTCCCCTCTCCCTCTCAGGGAGATATCTGTACACTGACTGGTGTCTCTCAGTCCCCTCTCTCTCTCAGGGAGATATCTGTACACTGACTGGTGTCTCTCAGTCCCTCTCTCTCTCAGGGAGATATCTGTACACTGACTGGTGTCTCTCAGTCCCCTCTCCCTCTCAGGGAGATATCTGTACACTGACTGGTGTCTCTCAGTCCCCTCTCTCTCAGGGAGATATCTGTACACTGACTGGTGTCTCTCAGTCCCGTCTCTCTCTCGGGGAGATATCTGTACACTGACTGGTGTCTCTCAGTCCCGTCTCTCTCTCAGGGAGATATCTGTACACTGACTGGTGTCTCTCAGTCCCATCTCTCTCTCGGGGTGGTATCTCTACAGTGGCCTCGCGCTGCTCTAGTAGGCAGATATCTTTAGGACTGGAACTGCACTCTGTATACACGTTTAGTCTCATCGCTTCCCTGTATAATAATGACCTTTTACTTTGTGCTAATGTTGTCTGATCCAGGTACAATGATACCTGCTCCCTCGTGTACAATATTCCACCATTCTGTCTCTGCACTGAAAGAAATATTTGGCTTGTATGATAATTTATGCCTAACGTAAGGAAGCGCGGCTCAACTCCACTTGTCTCTGCGATGAAACCCTCCCCCTGTGGAGCCGAACACAACGTGCCTTACGTCTCACTTAGCGCCCGTCGTCTTTCACATCAGATCGTGGGGAGCACCCCTCCCCGCCCTAAGCAAGACAGGTTTTACTGTCTGGCTGTGTATGGGATCTTCCTCTGTCAGCGCGTCGCCTCTGAGTCTGCGACATTTGGGAGCGACGGACGAATGATTTTGTGATAGCCCTTCTCTTGTCCTCTTTGCGATGTTCATGGCAGTCTGTATCCAGTGAGATCGCGTCTCCGGCTTCTTTATTAAACAGCTCGCAAGTATAGATCCGAGCATTCCCTGACTTCCTTCCAACATTCCGAGAGTGTTCAATAATCATCCCCAAAGAGGCAGGAACCCCAGTGATATAATTCCCATGGATGGTGAAATTAATATGGCAGGGGAGTGGGAACCAGAGTGTGATCTTAGAAGGTGTCAGAACTGAAGGGGAAATACAGAACCAAAATAAAAGAACACCATCACCCTCAGGCAGAGCAGAAAAGGTGACAAGTGTGAGACGGGAGGTGGCCAATGCAGGACTGAGGGTGTTGGACCTAAATGCGCGCAGGATACGGAACAAGGTAAATGAGCTTGTTGCGCACGTTGAAATTGGCCGGTACGATGTTGTGGGCGTCACAGAGACGTGGCTGCAAGGGTATCAGGGCTGGGATCTAAATATCCAAGATATGTGTCCTATCGAAAGGACAGGCGGATGGACAAAGGCAGCGGGGTTGCATTGTTAGTAAGGAATGAAGTTAAATCGATAGCAAGGAGCGATACAGGATCAGAAGGCAGAGAATCTCTGTGGGTAGAGTTGAGGAACCGCAAAGGTAAAATGACCCTGATGGGAGTTATGTACAGGCCCCCTAGCAGTAGTCAGGATGTGGGGCAGAAAATAAATCAGGAGATAGAAAAGGCCGTAAAAACGGCAATATTACAATAATCATGGGGGACTTCAATATGCAGGTGGACTGGGAAAATCAGGGTGGTCGTGGATCCCAAGAAAAGGAATTTGTGGAATGTCTAAGAGATGTTTTTTTGGGAGCAGCTTGTGACAGAGCCGACTAGGGAACAGGCAATTCTGGATTTGGGGATGTGTAATGAGGCAGACTTGATTAGGGAACTTAACGTGAAGGAACCCTTAGGGAGCAGTGACCACTATCTGATAGAATTTACCCTACAGTTTGAGAGGGAGAAGCTGGATTCAGATGTAACAGGATTACAATTACATAAGGTTATCTACAAAGACATGAGGGAGGAGCTGGCCAGAGTTGATTGGAGAAGGAGCCTAGCAAGGAGGACAGTGGAACAGCAATGGCAGGAGTTTTTGGGGGTTATTAGGGAGGCACAACAGAAATTCATCCCAAGGAGGAGGAAACATGCTAAGGGGAGGACAAGGCATCCATGGCTGACGAGGGATGTCAAGGGCAGCATAAAGGCTAAAGAAAAAGCATACAAAGTGGTGAGGATTAGTGGGAAGCCAGAGGATTGGGAATCATTTCAAAGCAAGCAGAGGGTGTCTGCGTGGGTTTCCTCCGGGTGCTCCGGTTTCCTCCCACAGTCCAAAGATGTGCAGGTTAGGTAGATTGGCCGTGATAAATTGCCCTTAGTGTCCAAAATTGTCCTTCGTGTTGGGTGGAGGTGTTGAGTTTGGGTAGGGTGCTCTTTCCAAGAGCTGGTGCAGACTCAAAGGGCCGAATGGCCTCCTTCTGCACTGTAAATTCAATGATAATCTATGATTAATCCAGGACAAAGGTTCAGCACAACATTGTGTACCGAAGGGCCTGTTCTGTGCTGTATTTTTCTATGTTCTAGGACAACTAAAAAAGCAATAATGGGGGAGAATATGAAATATGAGTGCAAGTTAGCTAGTAATATAAAAGAAGATCGGAAGAATTTTTTTCAATATATAAAAGGTAAGAGAGGCAAAAATAGACTATGGACCACTGGAAAATGTGGCTGGAGAAGTAATAATAGGAAACAAAGAAATGGCAGAGGAACTGAATAGTTACTTTGCACCAGTCTTCACGGTGGAAGACACCAGTGGGATGCCAGAGCTCCAGGAGAACCAGGGGGCAGAGGTGAGTGCAGTGACCATTACTAAGGAGAAGGTTCTGGGGAAACGGAAAGGTCTGAAGGTGGATAAGTCACCTGGACCGGATGGACTCCACCCCAGGGTCCTAAAAGAGATAGCTGAGGAGATTGTGGAGGCATTGGTGATGATCTTTCAGGAATCACTGGAGGCAGGGAGGGTCCCAGAGGACAGGAAAGTGGCTAATGTAACACCCCTGTTTAAGAAGGGAGGGAGACAGAAGACGGGAAATTATCGGCCGGTTAGCCTGACTTCGGTCATTGGTAAGATTTTAGAGTCTGTTATTAAAGATGAGATCGCGGAGTACTTGGAAGTGCACGGTAAAATAGGACTGAGTCAGCACGGCTTCGTCAAAGGGAGGTCGTGTCTGACAAATCTGTTTCAGTTCTTTGAGTAGGTAACAGGGAAGTTAGACAAAGGAGAACCAGTGGACGTGATTTATTTAGATTTCCAGAAGGCCTTTGACAAGGTGTCACATAGGAGACTGTTAAATAAGTTAAGAGCCCATGGTGTTAAGGGTAAGATCCTGGCACGGATAGAGGATTGGCTGACTGGCAGAAGGCAGAGAGTGGGGATAAAGGGGTATTTTTCAGGATGGCAGCCGGTGACTAGTGGTGTGCCTCAGGGGTCTGTGCTGGGACCACAGCTTTTCACAATATACATTAATGATCTGGAAGAAGGAACTGAAGACACTGTTGCTAAGTTTGCAGATGATACAAATCTCTGTAGAGGGACGGGTAGTATTGAGGAAGCAGGGGGGCTGCAGAAGGACTTGGACAGGCTGGGAGAGTGGGCAATGAAGTGGCAAATGAAATACAATGTGGAAAAGTGTGAGGTTATGCACTTTGGAAGGAGGAATCTAGGCATAGACTATTTTCTAAATGGGGAAATGCTTCGGAAATCAGAAGCACAAAGGGACTTGGGAGTCCTTGTTCACGATTCTCTTAAGGTTAACGTGCAGGTTCAGTCGGCAGTTAAGGCAAATGCAATGTTACCATTCATGTCAAGAGGGCTAGAATACAAGACCAGGGATGTACTTCTGAGGCTGGAAAAGGCTTTGGTCCGACCCCATTTGGAGTATTGTGAGCAGTTTTGGACCCCATATCTAAGGAAGGATGTGTCGGCCTTGGAAAGGATCCAGAGGAGGTTCACAAGAAAGATCCCTGGAATGAAGAACTTGTCGTATGAGGAGCGGTTGAGGACTCTGGGTCTGTACCCGTTGGAGTTTAGAAGGATGAGAGGGGATTTTATTGAAACTGACAGGGTACTGCGAGGCCTGGGTAGAGTGGACGTGGGGAGGATGTTTCCACTTGTAGGAAAAACTAGAAGCAGAGGACACAATCTCAGACTAAAGGGACAATCCTTTAAAACAGATGAGGAGGAATTTCTTCAGCCAAAGGGTGGTGGATCTGTGGAACTCTTTGCTGCAGAAGCTGTGGAGGCCAAATCACTGAGTGTCTTCAAGACAGAGATCGATAGGTTCTTGATTAATAAGGGGATCAGGGGTTATGGGGAGAAGGCAGGAGAATGGGGATGAGAAAATATCAGCCATGATTGAATGGAGGAGCAGACTCGATGGGCCGAGTGGCCTAATTCTGCTCCTATGTCTTATGGACTGTTAGCAGATTTATATTTAATCAATAGAATTTCACTAAAAAGTAAACTGTATTTTAGTTTGAGTAAGTTTTAGATGCTCATGTAGGATGTCTTCAATGATGAGCATCCACGACTGAAACAGGTGGATGATTTATAGCTCAGCGGCTTATCTGAAGAATCTCCCATTTGGGAGTACCTGAGATGGGTTTAATTGTTTACGAACCGGTCCAGGAATCTCCCGCTGGGGAGAGCTGATTCCGTGCCTTGCCGGAAGTTAGTTTTCACTCCTCCGATGGGTAAGACAGATCTCTACTTGTAAGATTAATCATTCTGGTGATGGAATCTGAAATCGATCACATCCCTACCTGGTCTGATCGAAGGTGCGATCCAGACCCCCACACTGCCATGCGGTCAACTCTTAAACTGCCCCTCTGAAATGGCCGAGCACGCAAATCGGTTCAAGGTCATTCGGAATGGGTCACAAACGCGGATCGGCGATCCCGTCAACCTTGGCTTCTCGAGAAATGGAATCCAGATTCTCAATCCTTATCTGCACACTCAGGCATTTCAGGTATCATCCTTGTAAACATTCGAGCCCCTCTGTATTAATTTGAACAATGGAGATGTCTTGACTCTTCATAACTCCTCGGAAATCAAGAAGAACTTGCAAACATACAACAGCAACAAAGTACAACTGTCCCAACAGAGCATGCCTGATGTTAGTTCCACCCTAACCTGGATTCTAATCACTACCCCTAACATTAACCCTCAAACCAAACTCTAATCCTAACCCTAATCCCTTGCCTGAACAGTAAAGCTAATTCCTAACCCGAACCTTAACTGCAATCAAAACCGTTAGAACGAATCCTAACCCTAAACCTAATTCTATCATTGAACATAATCCTAATTCCTAACCCTAAACTAATTCCCAGCCTAATCCTAACTTCAATCCAAACCTCTAGACCTATTCCTAATTCCTGAAACTAACTCTAATCCATAATCCTTAACCCTAATCCTAACATTAAGGCGAACCCTAATTCACAGTAGCACAGTGGTTCGCACCATTCCTTCACAGCTCCAGGGTCCCAGGTTCGATTCCCGGCTTGGGTCACTGTCTGTGCGGAGTCTGCACGTTCTCCCCGTGTCTGCGTGGGTTTCCCCCGGGTGCTCCGGTTTCCTCCCACAGTCCAAAGAATTTAGGGGCTTTTCACAGTAACTTCATTTGAAGCCTACTTGTGACAAGTGATTTTCATTTCATTTCAAGATGTGCAGGTTAGGTGGATTGGCCATGCTAAATTGCCCCTTAGTATCCAAAAAGGTTAGCTGGGGTTACTGGTTCCAGGGATAGGGTGGTGGGTCCTCTTTCCAAGGGCTAGTGCAGTCGCGATGGACCGAATGGCCTCCTTCTGCACTGTAAATGCTATGACTCTAACCCTAAAATAATTCATAACCCTAAACCTAACCTAACCCTAACTTCAATCCAAACCTCTAGACCTAACCTAACCCTAATTCCTAAAACTAACTCGAATCCATAACCCTAAATTTAACTCAAACCCTAACCTTTTCCCGAATCCTAATCCCTAAAACAAACTAATCCATAACCCTGAATCTAACCTAACCCGAACCTAATCCTGAATCCTAATCCCTAAAACAAACTAACCCTTAACTCCAACCCTAACCCTCGGGGCTGGTTTAGCACAGTGGGCTAAACAGCTGGCTTGTAATGCATAAAAAGGCAGCAGCGCGGGTTCAATTCCCGTACCGGCCTCCCCGAACAGACGCCGGAATGTGGCGACTAGGGGCTTTTCACAGTAACTTCATTGAAGCCTACTTGTGACAATGAGCGATTGTTATTATAATCCCTAAACCTAACCCCAGCAAGGAGGAAAGGGTTAGGGTTAGGGTTAGGACTCTGGCTCCTCCTGTTCCTGGACAGGACACGCTTGTTTGTACAGGAAGAGGTAATTAAGCAGTTTTAAAGAAGCTGGAAGCGTCTTGGCCCTGGTGGACTGTTTCCAACAGGGGTTGGCCGGTGGGGGACAAAAACATTTCAGGAAAACTGTATTTTCAAAGTTGCTATTTTGTTTTTGCTTCTGGGGAGGAGACCAGAAGGGTCAGCTGATCGGTGAGATAGTTCCTGAATCTCCAGGCCCAGTCAAAAGTGAGGAGTGGATGGAAGTTGCTGCAAAGTCGATCGACGTTCTGAAATGGACTGAGTGAAGTCTTTCTGAAAAGTAGAGCCAGAGTCATCGATTGTCGCCGGGGACCCAGGATCGATCCCGGCCCCGGGTCACTGTCTGTGCAGAGCTCGCACACTCTCCCCGTGTCTGCGTGGGTCTCACCCCCACAACCCAAAGATGCGCAGGGGAGGTGGATTGGCCGTGCTAAATTGCCCCTTAATTGGGAAAATTAAAAAGATAAATTAAAACATTTAAGAGTCATCGATTGATACGCAACCAGCGATGAGAAACCGATTGGATAACCCAGCCACCATTTGAAGGATTCCACCATCTTCCTCTCCTTGAACCATTGAATTTGAATCTTTTGGCAGGATTCCTCAATTTGCCTTGTTTTTGGGTAAGAGTGTGTGTGTGTGAGCAAGGGTATTAAGAAAGAGTGATCATTATATTTCAGATTGTTGGTGAATCAGCTTTACCTTTCAACTTGACCAGTCTAGTTTTGCGAATAAACTGATAACGTGTTATTTATTGGAGAAAGCTGCAAATTGAGTGGTCATTCTGAGATTAAGAGTTAAAGCACATAGACACATCGTTACATTAACACTCGGAGTAATGGATCTGGAGACATGGAGTATTCCTCCCATCTCGCTCAGCACGCAGGCTGGGAGAGGAAACCGAAATAATCTCCAGCACTGCAATTTGCAGATAGTTTCATTACAGCTGTCAAAACAGAATAGACCTTCATCCTTCAAAACAGAGGCACAGAGATCAAGTTATTCCAAACCCTGTAGAGTTCAGCGGCTACACCTCAACTATGTATAAAGCTGGGCATCTCGTCATTAGATATATAAAGATGTACTGGCATTGGAGACCGTCCAGAGAAGGTTCACAGGGTCAATCCCGGCTAGGGAGGGATTTTCTCATGAAGAGAGGGTGAGTAGGCCGGGCCGGTCCTCACTGGGAGTTTAGAAGAATGAGAGGCGACCTTATTGAGACATTCCGGATTCTCCGGGGGTTTGACAGGGTCGATGCGGAGAGGATGTTTCCCCGTGTGGGAGAGTCTGGGAGCAGAGGGCAGAATCTCAGAGTGAGGGGAGATTCTGAGAGGATGTTTCCCCGTGTGGGAGAGTCTGGGCCCAGAGGGCAGAATCTCAGAGTGAGGGGAGATTCTGAGAGGATGTTTCCCCGTGTGGGAGAGTCTGGGAGCAGAGGGCAGAATCTCAGAGTGAGGGGAGATTCTGAGAGGATGTTTCCCCGTGTGGGAGGGTCTGGGACCAGAGGACAGAATCTCAGAGTGAGGGGAGATTCTGAGAGGATGTTTCCCCGTGTGGGAGAGTCTGGGCCCAGAGGACAGAATCTCAGAGTGAGGGGAGATTCTGAGAGGATGTTTCCCCGTGTGGGAGAGTCTGGGAGCAGAGGGCAGAATCTCAGAGTGAGGGGAGATTCTGAGAGGATGTTTCCCCGTGTGGGAGAGTCTGGGCCCAGAGGGCAGAATCTCAGTGTGAGGGGAGATTCTGAGAGGATGTTTCCCCGTGTGGGAGAGTCTGGGAGCAGAGGACAGAATCTCAGAGTGAGGGGAGATTCTGAGAGGATGTTTCCCCGTGTGGGAGAGTCTGGGCCCAGAGGACAGAATCTCAGAGTGAGGCGAGATTCTGAGAGGATGTTTCCCCGTGTGGGAGAGTCTGGGCCCAGAGGACAGAATCTCAGAGTGAGGGGAGATTCTGAGAGGATGTTTCCACGTGTGGGAGAGTCTGGGCCCAGAGGGCAGAATCTCAGAGTGAGGGGAGATTCTGAGAGGTTGTTTCCCCGTGTGGGAGAGTCTGGGCCCAGAGGACAGAATCTCAGAGTGAGGGGAGATTCTGAGAGGATGTTTCCCCGTGTGGGAGAGTCTGGGCCCAGAGGACAGAATCTCAGAGTGAGGGGAGATTCTGAGAGGATGTTTCCCCGTGTGGGAGAGTCTGGGAGCAGAGGGCAGAATCTCAGAGTGAGGGGAGATTCTGAGAGGATGTTTCCCCGTGTGGGAGAGTCTGGGCCCAGAGGGCAGAATCTCAGTGTGAGGGGAGATTCTGAGAGGATGTTTCCCCGTGTGGTAGAGTCTGGGAGCAGAGGACAGAATCTCAGAGTGAGGGGAGATTCTGAGAGGATGTTTCCCCGTGTGGGAGAGTCTGGGCCCAGAGGACAGAATCTCAGAGTGAGGCGAGATTCTGAGAGGATGTTTCCCCGTGTGGGAGAGTCTGGGCCCAGAGGACAGAATCTCAGAGTGAGGGGAGATTCTGAGAGGATGTTTCCACGTGTGGGAGAGTCTGGGCCCAGAGGGCAGAATCTCAGAGTGAGGGGAGATTCTGAGAGGTTGTTTCCCCGTGTGGGAGAGTCTGGGCCCAGAGGACAGAATCTCAGAGTGAGGGGAGATTCTGAGAGGATGTTTCCCCGTGTGGGAGAGTCTGGGACCAGAGGACAGAATCTCAGAGTGAGGGGAGATTCTGAGAGGATGTTTCCCCGTGTGGGAGAGTCTGGGAGCAGAGGGCAGAATCTCAGAGTGAGGGGAGATTCTGAGAGGATGTTTCCCCGTGTGTGAGAGTCTGGGCCCAGAGGACAGAATCTCAGAGTGAGGGGAGATTCTGAGAGGTTGTTTCCCCGTGTGGGAGAGTCTGGGCCCAGGGGACAGAATCTCAGAGTGAGGGGAGATTCTGAGAGGATGTTTCCCCGTGTGGGAGAGTCTGGGCCCAGAGGACAGAATCTCAGAGTGAGGGGAGATTCTGAGAGGATGTTTCCCCGTGTGGGTGAGTCTGGGAGAGGACAGAATCTCAGAGTGAGGGGAGATTCTGAGAGGATGTTTCCCCGTGTGGGAGAGTCTGGGAGCAGAGGGCAGAATCTCAGAGTGAGGGGAGATTCTGAGAGGATGTTTCCCCGTGTGGGAGAGTCTGGGAGCAGAGGGCAGAATCACAGAGTGAGGGGAGATTCTGAGAGGAAGTTTCCCCGTGTGGGAGAGTCTGGGTCCAGAGGACAGAATCTCAGAGTGAGGGGAGATTCTGAGAGGATGTTTCCCCGTGTGGGAGAGTCTGGGAGCAAACAACAACAAAGAACAAAGAAATGTACAGCACAGGAACAGGCCCTTCGGCCCTCCAAGCCCGTGCCGACCATACTGCCCGACTAAACTACAATCTTCTACACTTCCTGGGTCCGCATCCTTCTATTCCCATCCTATTCATATATTTGTCAAGATGCCCCTTAAATGTCCCTATCGTCCCTGCTTCCACTACCGCCTCCGGTAGTGAGTTCCAGGCACCCACTACCCTCTGCGTAAAAAACTTGCCTCGTACATCTACTCTAAACCTTGCCCCTCTCACCTTAAACCTATGCCCCCTAGTAATTGACCCCTCTACCCTGGGGAAAAGCCTCTGACTATCCACTCTGTCTATGCCCCTCATAATTTTGTATACCTCTATCAGGTCGCCCCTCAACCTCCTTCGTTCCAGTGAGAACAAACCGAGTTTATTCAATCGCTCCTCATAGCTTATGCCCTCCATACCAGGCAACATTCTGGTAAATCTCTTCTGCACCCTCTCTAAAGCCTCCACATTCTTCCGATAGTGTGGCGACCAGAATTGAACACTATACTCCAAGTGTGGCCTAACTAAGGTTCTATACAGCTGCAACATGACTTGCCAATTCTTATACTCAATGCCCCGGCCAATGAAGGCAAGCATGCCGTATGCCTTCTTGACTACCTTCTCCACCTGTGTTGCCCCTTTCAATGACCTGTGGACCTGTACTCCTAGATCTCTTTGACTTTCAATACTCTTGAGGGTTCTACCATTCACTGTATATTCCCTACCTGCATTAGACCTTCCAAAATGTATTACCTCACATTTGTCCGGATTAAACTCCATCTGCCATCTCTCCGCCCAAGTCTCCAGACAATCTAAATCCTGCTGTATCCTCAGACAGTCCTCATCGCTATCCGCAATTCCACCAACCTTTGTGTCATCTGCAAACTTACTAATCAGACCAGTTACATTTTCCTCCAAATCATTTATATATACTACAAAGAGCAAAGGTCCCAGCACTGATCCCTGTGGAACACCACTGGTCACAGCCCTCCAATTAGAAAAGCATCCCTCCATTGCTACCCTCTGCCTTCTATGGCCTAGCCAGTTCTGTATCCATCTTGCCAGTTCACCCCTGATCCCGTGTGACTTCACCTTTTGTACTAGTCTACCATGAGGGACCTTGTCAAAGGCCTTACTGAAGTCCATATAGACAACATCTACTGCCCTACCTGCATCAATCATCTTAGTGACCTCCTCGAAAAACTCTATCAAGTTAGTGAGACACGACCTCCCCTTCACAAAACCGTGCTGCCTCTCACTAATACGTCCATTTGCTTCCAAATGGGAGTAGATCCTGTCTCGAAGAATTCTCTCCAGTAATTTCCCGACCACTGAAGTAAGGCTCACCGGCCTGTTGTTCCCGGGATTATCCTTGCTACCCTTCTTAAACAGAGGAACAACATTGGCTATTCTCCAGTCCTCCGGGACATCCCCTGAAGACAGCGAGGATCCAAATATTTCTGTCAAGGCCTCAGCAATTTCCTCTCCAGCCTCCTTCAGTATTCTGGGGTAGATCCCATCAGGCCCTGGGGACTTATCTACCTTAATATTTTTTAAGACACCCAACACCTCGTCTTTTTGGATCACAATGTGACCCAGGCTATCTACACCCCCTTCTCCAGACTCAACATCTACCAATTCCTTCTCTTTGGTGAATACTGATGCAAAGTATTCATTTAGTACCTCGCCCATTTCCTCTGGCTCCACACATAGATTCCCTTGCCTATCCTTCAGTGGGCCAACCCTTTCCCTGGCTACCCTCTTGCTTTTTATGTACGTGTAAAAAGCCTTGGGATTTTCCTTAACCCTATTTGCCAATGACTTTTCATGACCCCTTCTAGCCCTCCTGACTCCTTGCTTAAGTTCCTTCCTACTTTCCTTATATGCCACACAGGCTTCGTCTGTTCCCAGCCTTTTAGCCCTGACAAATGCCTCCTTTTTCTTTTTGACGAGGCCTCCAATATCACTCGTCATCCAAGGTTCCCGAAAATTGCCGTATTTATCTTTCTTCCTCACAGGAACATGCCTGTCCTGTATTCCTTTCAACTGACACTTGAAAGCCTCCCACATGTCAGATGTTGATTTGCCCTCAAACATCCGCCCCCAATCTATGTTCTTCAGTTCCCGCCTAATATTGTTACAATTAGCCTTCCCCCAATTTAGCACATTCATCCTCGGACCACTCTTATCCTTGTCCACCAGTACTTTAAAACTTACTGAATTGTGGTCACTGTTACCGAAATGCTCCCCTACTGAAACATCTACCACCTGGCCGGGCTCATTCCCCAATACCAGGTCCAGTACCGCCCCTTCCCTAGTTGGACTGTTTACATATTGTTTTAAGACGCCCTCCTGGATGCTCCTTACAAACTCCGCCCCGTCTAAGCCCCTGGCACTAAGTGAGTCCCAGTCAATATTGGGGAAGTTGAAGTTTCCCATCACCACAACCCTGTTGTTTTTACTCTTTTCCAAAATCTGTCTACCTATCTGCTCCTCTATCTCCCGCTGGCTGTTGGGAGGCCTGTAGTATACCCCCAACATTGTGACTGCACCCTTCTTATTCCTGATCTCTACCCATATAGCCTCACTGCCCTCTGAGGTGTCCTCCCGTAGTACAGCTGTAATATTCTCCCGAACAAGTAGCGCAACTCCACCTCCCCTTTTACATCCCCCTCTATCCCGCCTGAAACATCTAAATCCTGGAACGTTTAGCTGCCAATCCTGCCCTTCCCTCAACCAGGTCTCTGTAATGGCAACAACATCATAGTTCCAAGTAGTAATCCAAGCTCTAAGTTCATCTGCCTTACCTGTAATGCTCCTTGCATTAAAACATATGCACTTCAGGCCACCAGACCCGCTGTGTTCAGCAACTTCTCCCCGTCTGCTCTGCCTCAGAGCCACACTGTCCCTATTCCCTAGTTCTCCCTCAATGCTCTCACCTTCTGACCTATTGCTCCCGTGCCCACCCCCCTGCCATACTAGTTTAAACCCTCCCGTGTGACACTAGCAAACCTCGCGGCCAGGATATTTATGCCTCTCCGGTTTAGATGCAACCCGTCCATCTTATACAGGTCACACCTGCCCCGGAAGAGCTCCCAGTGGTCCAGATAACGGAAACCCTCCCTCCTACATCAGCTGTCTGCTCTATCTTCCTATTTCTAGCCTCACTGGCACGTGGCACAGGGAGTAATCCCGAGATTACAACCCTCGAGGTCCTGTCTTTTAACTTTCTGCCTAGCTCCCTGAACTCCTGCTGCAGGACCTCATGCCCCTTCCTGCCTATGTCGTTAGTACCAATATGTACAACGACCTCTGCCTGTTTGCCCTCCCCCTTCAGGATTCCCTCTACCCGTTCGGAGACATCCTGGACCCTGGCACCAGGGAGGCAACATACCATCCTGGAGTCTCTTTCACGTCCACAGAAGCGCCTATCTGTGCCCCTGACTATAGAGTCCCCTATTACTATTACTCTTCTGCGCTTTGACCCTCCCTTCTGAACATCAGAGCCAGCCGTGGTGCCACTGCTCTGGCTGCTGCTGTTTTCCCCTGATAGGCTATCCCCCCCGACAGTATCCAAAGGGGTATATCTGTTCGAGAGGGGGACAACCACAGGGGATTCCTGCACTGACTGCCTGCCCTTTCTGGTGGTCACCCATTTCTCTGCCTGCACCTTGGGTGTGACCACATTTACATAACTGCGATCTATGACGCTTTCCGCCACCTGCATGCTCCTAAGTGCATCCAATTGCTGCTCCAACCGAACCATGCGGTCTGTGAGGAGCTGCAGTTGGGTGCACTTTCTGCAGATGAAGCCATCCGGGACGCTGGAAGCCTCCCGGACCTGCCACATCTCACAGTCAGAGCACAGCACCCCTCTAACTGACATTGCGTCAATTAATTAAAATTTGTCTTTTTTTTAAAATACTTTTTTTATAATTGCAAAGTTACTGTCAACTATCTGTTTCCTAGCACTAGATTTCTAATAGAAATGCGATAGCTAACTATAATACTCTCCGATCTCTGGCTTCGATATCCTCTAAATTATAATTAAGTTATTATGTTTAATTAGTTCCCAAATACTCAAAATTTTTTTAAATTTAGGTTAGAATCCCAACCAGCCACTCTGGCCACAGCTTTTCTGTGATGTCACTTCAGTTGCCCCCCGACACACACAATTTGAAAAAAGGTATAAAAGTAAAAATCACTTACTTACCTTCTGAGTGTCTGAGATGTTCTCAGGTTCTCTCGCTGACAGAGACTGCTCCTCCACCACCGATCCTTGACCTGCACAATGCTAATAATATAATAATAATATAATCTGGCACTTACCTTACACCAATGGGTCTTATTATTAGGTTAGAGGAGGAGGGCGGGTGGGAGACACTACACGTGTAGTGTCTCGGGTTACCTCTCCACCAGAATTTATTGGTTGGACGGGGGGGGGGGGGGGGGGACTTCCCAGAGGTCCGCGGGTCGAACTTCCGGTTCCCGCCTTATATAAAAACAAATAAAACAGAAAAGAAGAACAGACACGGGACCAGGCAAGGCTTTTTAAATTACTACTCACCTCCCAGAAGGCCCCTGTGCACCGCTGCCGCCGAGGGCAGAGAGCAGAGGGCAGAATTTCAGAGTGAGGGGAGATTCTGAGAGGATGTTTCCCCGTGTGGGAGAGTCTGGGCCCAGAGGGCAGAATCTAAGAGTGAGGAGAGATTCTGAGAGGATGTTTCCCCGTGTGGGAGAGTCTGGGCCCAGAGGACAGAATCTCAGAGTATGGGGAGATTCTGAGAGGATGTTTCCCAGTGTGGGAGAGTCTGGGACCAGAGGACAGAATCTCAGAGTGAGGGGAGATTCTGAGAGGATGTTTCCCCGTGTGGGAGAGTCTAGGCCCAGAGGACAGAATCTCAGAGTGAGGGGAGATTCTGAGAGGATGTTTCCCCGTGTGGGAGAGTCTGGGCCCAGAGGACAGAATCTCAGAGTGAGGGGAGATTCTGAGAGGATGTTTCCCCGTGTGGGAGAGTCTGGGCCCAGAGGACAGAATCTCAGAGTGAGGGGAGATTCTGAGAGGATGTTTCCCCGTGTGGGAGAGTCTGGGCCCAGAGGGCAGAATCTCAGAGTGAGGGGAGATTCTGAGAGGATGTTTCCCCGTGTGGGAGAGTCTGGGAGCAGAGGACAGAATCTCAGAGTGAAGGGTGATTCTGAGAGGATGTTTCCCCGTGTGGGAGAGTCTGTGAGCAGAGGGCAGAATCTCAGAGTGAGGGGAGATTCTGAGAGGATGTTTCCCCGTGTGGGAGAGTCTGGGACCAGAGGACAGAATCTCAGTGAGGGGAGATTCTGAGAGGATGTTTCCCCGTGTGGGAGAGTCTGGGCCCAGAGGGCAGAATCTCAGAGTGAGGGGTGATTCTGAGAGGATGTTTCCCCGTGTGGGAGAGTCTGTGAGCAGAGGGCAGAATCTCAGAGTGAGGGGAGATTCTGAGAGGATGTTTCCCCGTGTGGGAGAGTCTGGACCCAGAGGGCAGAATCTCAGAGTGAGGGGTGATTCTGAGAGGATGTTTCCCCGTGTGGGAGAGTCTGGGCCCAGAGGGCAGAATCTCAGAGTGAGGGGAGATGCTGAGAGGATGTTTCCCCGTGTGGGAGAGTCTGGGCCCAGAGGGCAGAATCTCAGAGTGAGGGGAGATTCTGAGAGGATGTTTCCCCGTGTGGGAGAGTCTGGGCCCAGAGGACAGAATCTCAGAGTGAGGGGAGATTCTGAGAGGATGTTTCCCCGTGTGGGAGAGTCTGGGCCCAGAGGACAGAATCTCAGGGTGAGGGGAGATTCTGAGAGGATGTTTCCCCGTGTGGGAGTGTCTGGGCCCAGAGGACAGAATCTCAGAGTGAGGGGAGATTCTGAGAGGATGTTTCCCTGTGTGGGAGAGTCTGGGCCCAAAGGGCAGAATCTTAGAGTGAGGGGAGATTCTGATAGGTCGTTTCCCCGTGTGGGAGAGTCTGGTCTCAGAGGACAGAATCTCAGAGTGAGTGGAGATTCTGAGAGGATGTTTCCCCGTGTGGGAGAGTCTGGGCCCAGAGGACAGAATCTCAGAGTGAGGGGATATTCTGAGAGGATGTTTCCCCGTGTGGGAGAGTCTGGGAGCAGAGGACAGAATCTCAGAGTGAGGGGAGATTCTGAGGGGATGGTTCCCCGTGTGTGAGAGTCTGGGAGCAGAGGACAGAATCTCAGAGTGAGGGGAGATGCTGAGAGGATGTTTCCCCGTGTGTGAGAGTCTGGGCCCATAGGACAGAATCTCAGAGTGAGGGGAGATTCTGAGAGGATGTTTCCCCTTGTGTGAGAGTCTGGGAGCAGAGGGCAGAATCTCAGAGTGAGGGGAGATTCTGAGAGGATGTTTCCCCGTGTGGGAGAGTCTGGGAGCAGAGGGCAGAATCTCAGAGTGAGGGGAGATTCTGAGAGGATGTTTCCCCGTGTGGGAGAGTCTGGGCCCAGAGGACAGAATCTCAGAGTGAGGGGAGATTCTGAGTGGATGTTTCCCCGTGTGGGAGAGTCTGGGAGCAGAGGGCAGAATCTCAGAGTGAGGGGAGATTCTGAGAGGATGTTTCCCCGTGTGGGAGAGTCTGGGCCCAGAGGGCAGAATCTCAGAGTGAGGGGAGATTCTGAGAGGATGTTTCCCCGTGTGGGAGAGTCTGGGAGCAGAGGACAGAATCTCAGAGTGAGGGGTGATTCTGAGAGGATGTTTCCCCGTGTGGGAGAGTCTGTGAGCAGAGGGCAGAATCTCAGAGTGAGGGGAGATTCTGAGAGGATGTTTCCCCGTGTGGGAGAGTCTGGACCCAGAGGGCAGAATCTCAGAGTGAGGGGTGATTCTGAGAGGATGTTTCCCCGTGTGGGAGAGTCTGGGCCCAGAGGGCAGAATCTCAGAGTGAGGGGAGATGCTGAGAGGATGTTTCCCCGTGTGGGAGAGTCTGGGCCCAGAGGGCAGAATCTCAGAGTGAGGGGAGATTCTGAGAGGATGTTTCCCCGTGTGGGAGAGTCTGGGCCCAGAGGACAGAATCTCAGAGTGAGGGGAGATTCTGAGAGGATGTTTCCCCGTGTGGGAGGGTCTGGGCCCAGAGGACAGAATCTCAGAGTGAGGGGAGATTCTGAGAGGATGTTTCCCCGTGTGGGAGTGTCTGGGCCCAGAGGACAGAATCTCAGAGTGAGGGGAGATTCTGAGAGGACGTTTCCCTGTGTGGGAGAGTCTGGGCCCAGAGGGCAGAATCTTAGAGTGAGGGGAGATTCTGATAGGTCGTTTCCCCGTGTGGGAGAGTCTGGTCTCAGAGGACAGAATCTCAGAGAGAGTGGAGATTCTGAGAGGATGTTTCCCCGTGTGGGAGAGTCTGGGCCCAGAGGACAGAATCTCAGAGTGAGGGGAGATTCTGAGAGGATATTTCCCCGTGTGGGAGAGTCTGGGAGCAGAGGACAGAATCTCAGAGTGAGGGGAGATTCTGAGGGGATGTTTCCCCGTGTGTGAGAGTCTGGGAGCAGAGGACAGAATCTCAGAGTGAGGGGAGATTCTGAGAGGATGTTTCCCCGTGTGTGAGAGTCTGGGCCCAGAGGGCAGAATCTCAGAGTGAGGGGAGATTCTGAGAGGATGTTTCCCCGTGTGGGAGAGTCTGGGAGCAGAGGACAGAATCTCAGAGTGAGGGGAGATGCTGAGAGGATGTTTCCCCGTGTGGGAGAGTCTGGGAGCAGAGGGCAGAATCTCAGAGTGAGGGGAGATTCTGAGAGGATGTTTCCCCGTGTGGGAGAGTCTGGGCCCAGAGGACAGAATCTCAGAGTGAGGGGAGATTCTGAGAGGATGTTTCCCCGTGTGGGAGAGTCTGGGAGCAGAGGGCAGAATCTCAGAGTGAGGGGAGATTCTGAGAGGATGTTTCCCCGTGTGGGAGAGTCTGGGCCCAGTGGGCAGAATCTCAGAGTGAGGGGAGATTCTGAGAGGATGTTTCCCCGTGTGGGAGAGTCTGGGAGCAGAGGGCAGAATCTCAGAGTGAGGGGAGATTCTGAGAGGATGTTTCCCCGTGTGGGAGAGTCTGGGCCCAGAGGACAGAATCTCAGAGTGAGGGGAGATTCTGAGAGGATGTTTCCCCGTGTGGGAGAGTCTGGGCCCAGAGGACAGAATCTCAGAGTGAGGGGAGATTCTGAGAGGATGTTTCCCCGTGTGGGAGAGTCTGGGCCCAGAGGACAGAATCTCAGAGTGAGGGGAGATTCTGAGAGGATGTTTCCCCATGTGGGAGAGTCTGGGCCCAGGGGGCAGAATCTCAGAGTGAGGGGAGATTCTGAGAGGATGTCTCCCCGTGTGGGAGAGTCTGGGAGCAGAGGACAGAATCTCAGAGTGAGGGTCGATGCTGAGAGGATGTTTCCCCGTGTGGGAGAGTCTGGGAGCAGAGGACAGAATCTCAGAGTGAGGGGAGATTCTGAGAGGATGTTTCCCCGTGTGGGAGAGTCTGGGAGCAGAGGGCAGAATCTCAGAGTGAGGGGAGATTCTGAGAGGTTGTTTCCCCGTGTGGGAGAGTCTGGGAGCAGAGGGCAGAATCTCAGAGTGAGGGGAGATTTTCAGAGGATGTTTCCCCGTGTGGGAGAGTCTGGGAGCAGAGGACAGAATCTCAGAGTGAGGGGAGATTCTGAGAGGATGTTTCCCCATGTGGGAGAGTCTGGCAGCAGAGGACAGAATATCAGAGTGAGGGGAGATTCTGAGAGGATGTTTCCCCGTGTGGGAGAGTCTGGGCCCAGAGGGCAGAATCTCCGAGTGAGGGGAGATTCTGAGAGGATGTTTCCCCGTGTGGGAGAGTCTGGGATCAGAGGCCAGAATCTCAGAGTGAGGGGAGATTCTGAGAGGATGTTTCCCCGTGTGGGAGAGTCTGGGACCATAGGACAGAATCTCAGAGTGAGGCGAGATTCTGAGAGGATGTTTCCCCGTGTGGGAGAGTCTGGGACCAGAGGACAGAATCTCAGAGTGAGGGGAGATTCTGAGAGGATGTTTCCCCGTGTGGAAAAGTCTGGGCCCAGAGGGCAGAATCTCAGTGAGGGGAGATTCTGAGAGGATGTTTCCCCGTGTGGGAGAGTCTGGGCCCAGAGGACAGAATGTCAGAGTGAGGGGAGATTCTGAGAGGATGTTTCCCCGTGTGGGAGAGTCTGGGCCCAGAGGGCAGAATCTCAGAGTGAGGGGAGATTCTGAGAGGATGTTTCCCCGTGTGGGAGAGTCTGGGAGCAGAGGACAGAATCTCAGAGTGAGGGGTGATTCTGAGAGGATGTTTCCCCGTGTGGGAGAGTCTGTGAGCAGAGGGCAGAATCTCAGAGTGAGGGGTGATTCTGAGAGGATGTTTCCCCGTGTGGGAGAGTCTGTGAGCAGAGGGCAGAATCTCAGAGTGAGGGGAGATTTTGAGAGGATGTTTCCCCGTGTGGGAGAGTCTGGACCCAGAGGGCAGAATCTCAGAGTGATGGGTAATTCTGAGAGGATGTTTCCCCGTGTGGGAGAGTCTGGGCCCAGAGGGCAGAATCTCAGAGTGAGGGGAGATGCTGAGAGGATGTTTCCCCGTGTGGGAGAGTCTGGGCCCAGAGGGCAGAATCTAAGAGTGAGGGGAGATTCTGAGAGGATGTTTCCCCGTGTGGGAGAGTCTGGGCCCAGAGGACAGAATCTCAGAGTGAGGGGAGATTCTGAGAGGATGTTTCCCCGTGTGGGAGAGTCTGGGCCCATAGGACAGAATCTCAGAGTGAGGGGAGATTCTGAGAGGATGTTTCCCCTTGTGTGAGAGTCTGGGAGCAGAGGGCAGAATCTCAGAGTGAGGGGAGATTCTGAGAGGATGTTTCCCCGTGTGGGAGAGTCTGGGAGCAGAGGGCAGAATCTCAGAGTGAGGGGAGATTCTGAGAGGATGTTTCCCCGTGTGGGAGAGTGTGGGCCCAGAGGACAGAATCTCAGAGTGAGGGGAGATTCTGAGAGGATGTTTCCCCGTGTGGGAGAGTCTGGGAGCAGAGGGCAGAATCTCAGAGTGAGGGGAGATTCTGAGAGGATGTTTCCCCGTGTGGGAGAGTCTGGGCCCAGAGGGCAGAATCTCAGAGTGAGGGGAGATTCTGAGAGGATGTTTCCCCGTGTGGGAGAGTCTGGGAGCAGAGGACAGAATCTCAGAGTGAGGGGTGATTCTGAGAGGATGTTTCCCCGTGTGGGAGAGTCTGTGAGCAGAGGGCAGAATCTCAGAGTGAGGGGAGATTCTGAGAGGATGTTTCCCCGTGTGGGAGAGTCTGGACCCAGAGGGCAGAATCTCAGAGTGAGGGGTGATTCTGAGAGGATGTTTCCCCGTGTGGGAGAGTCTGGGCCCAGAGGGCAGAATCTCAGAGTGAGGGGAGATGCTGAGAGGATGTTTCCCCGTGTGGGAGAGTCTGGGCCCAGAGGGCAGAATCTCAGAGTGAGGGGAGATTCTGAGAGGATGTTTCCCCGTGTGGGAGAGTCTGGGCCCAGAGGACAGAATCTCAGAGTGAGGGGAGATTCTGAGAGGATGTTTCCCCGTGTGGGAGAGTCTGGGCCCAGAGGACAGAATCTCAGAGTGAGGGGAGATTCTGAGAGGATGTTTCCCCGTGTGGGAGTGTCTGGGCCCAGAGGACAGAATCTCAGAGTGAGGGGAGATTCTGAGAGGACGTTTCCCTGTGTGGGAGAGTCTGGGCCCAGAGGGCAGAATCTTAGAGTGAGGGGAGATTCTGATAGGTCGTTTCCCCGTGTGGGAGAGTCTGGTCTCAGAGGACAGAATCTCAGAGAGAGTGGAGATTCTGAGAGGATGTTTCCCCGTGTGGGAGAGTCTGGGCCCAGAGGACAGAATCTCAGAGTGAGGGGAGATTCTGAGAGGATATTTCCCCGTGTGGGAGAGTCTGGGAGCAGAGGACAGAATCTCAGAGTGAGGGGAGATTCTGAGGGGATGTTTCCCCGTGTGTGAGAGTCTGGGAGCAGAGGACAGAATCTCAGAGTGAGGGGAGATTCTGAGAGGATGTTTCCCCGTGTGTGAGAGTCTGGGCCCAGAGGGCAGAATCTCAGAGTGAGGGGAGATTCTGAGAGGATGTTTCCCCGTGTGGGAGAGTCTGGGAGCAGAGGACAGAATCTCAGAGTGAGGGGAGATGCTGAGAGGATGTTTCCCCGTGTGGGAGAGTCTGGGAGCAGAGGGCAGAATCTCAGAGTGAGGGGAGATTCTGAGAGGATGTTTCCCCGTGTGGGAGAGTCTGGGCCCAGAGGACAGAATCTCAGAGTGAGGGGAGATTCTGAGAGGATGTTTCCCCGTGTGGGAGAGTCTGGGAGCAGAGGGCAGAATCTCAGAGTGCGGGGAGATTCTGAGAGGATGTTTCCCCGTGTGGGAGAGTCTGGGCCCAGTGGGCAGAATCTCAGAGTGAGGGGAGATTCTGAGAGGATGTTTCCCCGTGTGGGAGAGTCTGGGAGCAGAGGGCAGAATCTCAGAGTGAGGGGAGATTCTGAGAGGATGTTTCCCCGTGTGGGAGAGTCTGGGCCCAGAGGACAGAATCTCAGAGTGAGGGGAGATTCTGAGAGGATGTTTCCCCGTGTGGGAGAGTCTGGGCCCAGAGGACAGAATCTCAGAGTGAGGGGAGATTCTGAGAGGATGTTTCCCCGTGTGGGAGAGTCTGGGCCCAGAGGACAGAATCTCAGAGTGAGGGGAGATTCTGAGAGGATGTTTCCCCATGTGGGAGAGTCTGGGCCCAGGGGGCAGAATCTCAGAGTGAGGGGAGATTCTGAGAGGATGTCTCCCCGTGTGGGAGAGTCTGGGAGCAGAGGACAGAATCTCAGAGTGAGGGTCGATGCTGAGAGGATGTTTCCCCGTGTGGGAGAGTCTGGGAGCAGAGGACAGAATCTCAGAGTGAGGGGAGATTCTGAGAGGATGTTTCCCCGTGTGGGAGAGTCTGGGAGCAGAGGGCAGAATCTCAGAGTGAGGGGAGATTCTGAGAGGTTGTTTCCCCGTGTGGGAGAGTCTGGGAGCAGAGGGCAGAATCTCAGAGTGAGGGGAGATTTTCAGAGGATGTTTCCCCGTGTGGGAGAGTCTGGGAGCAGAGGACAGAATCTCAGAGTGAGGGGAGATTCTGAGAGGATGTTTCCCCATGTGGGAGAGTCTGGCAGCAGAGGACAGAATATCAGAGTGAGGGGAGATTCTGAGAGGATGTTTCCCCGTGTGGGAGAGTCTGGGCCCAGAGGGCAGAATCTCCGAGTGAGGGGAGATTCTGAGAGGATGTTTCCCCGTGTGGGAGAGTCTGGGATCAGAGGCCAGAATCTCAGAGTGAGGGGAGATTCTGAGAGGATGTTTCCCCGTGTGGGAGAGTCTGGGACCATAGGACAGAATCTCAGAGTGAGGCGAGATTCTGAGAGGATGTTTCCCCGTGTGGGAGAGTCTGGGACCAGAGGACAGAATCTCAGAGTGAGGGGAGATTCTGAGAGGATGTTTCCCCGTGTGGAAAAGTCTGGGCCCAGAGGGCAGAATCTCAGTGAGGGGAGATTCTGAGAGGATGTTTCCCCGTGTGGGAGAGTCTGGGCCCAGAGGACAGAATGTCAGAGTGAGGGGAGATTCTGAGAGGATGTTTCCCCGTGTGGGAGAGTCTGGGCCCAGAGGGCAGAATCTCAGAGTGAGGGGAGATTCTGAGAGGATGTTTCCCCGTGTGGGAGAGTCTGGGAGCAGAGGACAGAATCTCAGAGTGAGGGGTGATTCTGAGAGGATGTTTCCCCGTGTGGGAGAGTCTGTGAGCAGAGGGCAGAATCTCAGAGTGAGGGGTGATTCTGAGAGGATGTTTCCCCGTGTGGGAGAGTCTGTGAGCAGAGGGCAGAATCTCAGAGTGAGGGGAGATTTTGAGAGGATGTTTCCCCGTGTGGGAGAGTCTGGACCCAGAGGGCAGAATCTCAGAGTGAGGGGTAATTCTGAGAGGATGTTTCCCCGTGTGGGAGAGTCTGGGCCCAGAGGGCAGAATCTCAGAGTGAGGGGAGATGCTGAGAGGATGTTTCCCCGTGTGGGAGAGTCTGGGCCCAGAGGGCAGAATCTCAGAGTGAGGGGAGATTCTGAGAGGATGTTTCCCCGTGTGGGAGAGTCTGGGCCCAGAGGACAGAATCTCAGAGTGAGGGGAGATTCTGAGAGGATGTTTCCCCGTGTGGGAGAGTCTGGGCCCAGAGGACAGAATCTCAGAGTGAGGGGAGATTCTGAGAGGATGTTTCCCCGTGTGGGAGTGTCTGGGCCCAGAGGACAGAATCTCAGAGTGAGGGGAGATTCTGAGAGGACGTTTCCCTGTGTGGGAGAGTCTGGGCCCAGAGGGCAGAATCTCAGAGTGAGTGGAGATTCTGAGAGGATGTTTCCCCGTGTGGGAGAGTCTGGGCCCAGAGGACAGAATCTCAGAGTGAGGGGAGATTCTGAGAGGATGTTTCCCCGTGTGGGAGAGTCTGGGAGCAGAGGACAGAATCTCAGAGTGAGGGGAGATTCTGAGGGGATGTTTCCCCGTGTGTGAGAGTCTGGGAGCAGAGGACAGAATCTCAGAGTGAGGGGAGATTCTGAGAGGATGTTTCCCCGTGTGTGAGAGTCTGGGCCCAGAGGGCAGAATCTCAGAGTGAGGGGAGATTCTGAGAGGATGTTTCCCCGTGTGGGAGAGTCTGGGAGCAGAGGACAGAATCTCAGAGTGAGGGGAGATGCTGAGAGGATGTTTCCCCGTGTGGGAGAGTCTGGGAGCAGAGGGCAGAATCTCAGAGTGAGGGGAGATTCTGAGAGGATGTTTCCCCGTGTGGGAGAGTCTGGGCCCAGAGGACAGAATCTCAGAGTGAGGGGAGATTCTGAGAGGATGTTTCCCCGTGTGGGAGAGTCTGGGAGCAGAGGGCAGAATCTCAGAGTGAGGGGAGATTCTGAGAGGATGTTTCCCCGTGTGGGAGAGTCTGGGCCCAGTGGGCAGAATCTCAGAGTGAGGGGAGATTCTGAGAGGATGTTTCCCCGTGTGGGAGAGTCTGGGAGCAGAGGGCAGAATCTCAGAGTGAGGGGAGATTCTGAGAGGATGTTTCCCCGTGTGGGAGAGTCTGGGCCCAGAGGACAGAATCTCAGAGTGAGGGGAGATTCTGAGAGGATTTTTCCCCGTGTGGGAGAGTCTGGGACCAGAGGACAGAATCTCAGAGTGAGAGGAGATTCTGAGAGGATGTTTCCCCGTGTGGGAGAGTCAGGGCCCAGAGGACAGAATCTCAGAGTGAGGGGAGATTCTGAGAGGATGTTTCCCCGTGTGGGAGAGTCTGGGCCCAGAGGACAGAATCTCAGAGTGAGGGGAGATTCTGAGAGGATGTTTCCCCGTGTGGGAGAGTCTGGGCCCAGGGGGCAGAATCTCAGAGTGAGGGGAGATTCTGAGAGGATGTCTCCCCGTGTGGGAGAGTCTGGGAGCAGAGGACAGAATCTCAGAGTGAGGGTCGATGCTGAGAGGATGTTTCCCCGTGTGGGAGAGTCTGGGAGCAGAGGACAGAATCTCAGAGTGAGGGGATATTCTGAGAGGATGTTTCCCCGTGTGGGAGAGTCTGGGAGCAGAGGGCAGAATCTCAGAGTGAGGGGAGATTCTGAGAGGATGTTTCCCCGTGTGGGAGAGTCTGGGAGCAGAGGGCAGAATCTCAGAGTGAGGGGAGATTTTCAGAGGATGTTTCCCCGTGTGGGAGAGTCTGGGAGCAGAGGACAGAATCTCAGAGTGAGGGGAGATTCTGAGAGGATGTTTCCCCGTGTGGGAGAGTCTGGGCCCAGGGGGCAGAATCTCAGAGTGAGGGGAGATTCTGAGAGGATGTTTCCCCGTGTGGGAGAGTCTGGCAGCAGAGGACAGAATATCAGAGTGAGGGGAGATTCTGAGAGGATGTTTCCCCGTGTGGGAGAGTCTGGGCCCAGAGGGCAGAATCTCCGAGTGAGGGGAGATTCTGAGAGGATGTTTCCCCGTGTGGGAGAGTCTGGGATCAGAGGCCAGAATCTCAGAGTGAGGGGAGATTCTGAGAGGATGTTTCCCCGTGTGGGAGAGTCTGGGACCAGAGGACAGAATCTCAGAGTGAGGCGAGATTCTGAGAGGATGTTTCCCCGTGTGGGAGAGTCTGGGACCAGAGGACAGAATCTCAGAGTGAGGGGAGATTCTGAGAGGATGTTTCCCCGTGTGGGAAAGTCTGGGCCCAGAGGGCAGAATCTCAGTGAGGGGAGATTCTGAGAGGATGTTTCCCCGTGTGGGAGAGTCTGGGCCCAGAGGACAGAATCTCAGAGTGAGGGGAGATTCTGAGAGGATGTTTCCCCGTGTGGGAGAGTCTGGATCAGAGGACAGAATCTCAGAGTGAGGGGAGATTCTGAGAGGATGTTTCCCCGTGTGAGAGAGTCTGGGAGCAGGGGGCAGAATCTCAGTGTGAGGGGAGATTCTGAGAGGATGTTTCCCCGTGTGGGAGAGACTGGGCCCAGAGGACAGAATCTCAGAGTGAGGGGAGATTCTGAGAGGATGTTTCCCCGCGTGGGAGAGTCTGGGCCCAGAGGACAGAATCTCAGAGTGAGGGGAGATTCTGAGAGGATGTTTCCCCGTGTGGGAGAGTCTGGGCCCATAGGGCAGAATCTCAGAGTGAGGGGAGATTCTGAGTGAATGTTTGCCCGTGTGGGAGAGTCTGGGAGCAGAGGGCTGAATCTCAGAGTGAGGGGAGATGCTGAGAGGATGTTTCCCCGTGTTGGAGAGTCTGAGCCCAGAGGGCAGAATCTCAGAGTGAGGGGAGATTCTGAGAGGATGTTTCCCCGTGTGGGAGAGTCTGGGAGCAGAGGACAGAATCTCAGAGTGAGGGGAGATTCTGAGAGGATGTTTCCCCGTGTGGGAGAGTCTGGGCCCGGAGGGCAGAATCTCAGAGTGAGGGGAGATTCTGAGAGGATGTTTCCCCGTGTGGGAGAGTCTGGGCCCAGAGGGCAGAATCTCAGAGTGAGGGGAGATTCTGAGAGGATGTTTCCCCGAGTGGGAGTGTCTGGGAGCAGAGGACAGAATCTCAGAGTGAGGGGAGATTCTGAGAGGATGTTTCCCCGGGTGGGAGAGTCTGGGCCCAGAGGACAGAATCTCAGAGTGAGGGGAGATTCTGAGAGGATGTTTCCCCGTGTGGGAGAGTCTGGGAGCAGAGGACAGAATATCAGAGTGAGGGGAGATTCTGAGAGGATGTTTCCCCGTGTGGGAGAGTCTGGGACCAGAGGACAGAATCTCAGAGTGAGGGGAGATTCTGAGAGGATGTTTCCCCGTGTGGGAAAGTCTGGGCCCAGAGGGCAGAATCTCAGAGTGAGGGGAGATTCTGAGAGGATGTTTCCCCGTGTGGGAGAGTCTGGGAGCAGAGGACAGAATCTCAGAGTGAGGGGTGATTCTGAGAGGATGTTTCCCCGTGTGGGAGAGTCTGGGCGCAGAGGGCAGAATCTCAGAGTGAGGGGAGATTCTGAGAGGATGTTTCCCCGTGTGGGAGAGTCTGGGCCCAGGGGACAGAATCTCAGAGTGAGGGGAGATTCTGAGAGGATGTTTCCCCGTGTGGGAGAGTCTGGGAGCAGAGGACAGAATCTCAGAGTGAGGGGTGATTCTGAGAGGATGTTTCCCCGTGTGGGAGAGTCTGGGCGCAGAGGGCAGAATCTCAGAGTGAGGGGAGATTCTGAGAGGATGTTTCCCCATGTTGGAGAGTCTGGGACCAGAGGGCAGATTCTCAGTGAGGGGAGATTCTGAGAGGATGTTTCCCCGTGTGGGAGAGTCTGGGCCCAGAGGACAGAATCTCAGAGTGAGGGGAGATTCTGAGAGGATGTTTCCCCGTGTGGGAGAGCCTGGAGCAGAGGACAGAATCTCAGAGTGAGGGGAGATTCTGAGAGGATGTTTCCCCGTGTGGGAGAGTCTGGGCCCATGAGGACAGAATCTCAGAGTGAGGGGAGATTCTGAGAGGATGTTTCCCCGTGTGGGAGAGTCTGGGCCCATGAGGACAGAATCTCAGAGTGAGGGGAGATTCTGAGAGGATGTTTCCCCGTGTGGGAGAGTCTGGGCCCAGAGGACAGAATCTCAGAGTGAGGGGAGATTCTGAGAGGATGTTTCCCCGTGTGGGAGAGTCTGGGCCCATAGGGCAGAATCTCAGTGAGGGGAGATTCTGAGAGGATGTTTCCCCATGTGGGAGAGTCTGGGAGCAGAGGACAGAATCTCAGAGTGAGGGTCGATGCTGAGAGGATGTTTCCCCGTGTGGGAGAGTCTGGGAGCAGAGGACAGAATCTCAGAGTGAGGGGAGATTCTGAGAGGATGTTTCCCCGTGTGGGAGAGTCTGGGACCAGAGGACAGAATCTCAGAGTGAGGGGTGATTCTGAGAGGATGTTTCCCCGTGTGGGAGAGTCTGGGAGCAGAGGGCAGAATCTCAGAGTGAGGGGAGATTTTCAGAGGATGTTTCCCCGTGTGGGAGAGTCTGGGAGCAGAGGACAGAATCTCAGAGTGAGGGGAGATTCTGAGAGGATGTTTCCCCGTGAGGGAGAGTCTCGGACCAGAGGACAGAATCTCAGAGTGAGGGGAGATTCTGAGAGGATGTTTCCCCGTGTGGGAGAGTCTGGGACCAGAGGACAGAATCTCAGAGTGAGGGGAGATTCTGAGAGGATGTTTCCCCGTGTGGGAGGGTCTGGGCCCAGAGGGCAGAATCTCAGAGTGAGGGGAGATTCTGAGAGCATGTTTCCCCGTGTGGGAGAGTCTGGGATCAGAGGGCAGAATCTCAGAGTGAGGGGAGATTCTGAGAGGATGTTTCCCCGTGTGGGAGAGTCTGGGCCCAGAGGGCAGAATCTCAGAGTGATTGGAGATTCTGAGAGGTTGTTTCCCCGTGTGGGAGGGTCTGGGAGCAGAGGACAGAATCTCAGTGTGAGGGGAGATTCTGAGAGGATGTTTCCCCATGTGGGAGAGTCTGAGCCCAGAGGGCAGAATCTCAGAGTGAGGGGAGATTCTGAGTGGATGTTTCCCAGTGTGGGAGAGTCTGGGCCCAGAGGACAGAATCTCAGAGTGAGGGGAGATTCTGAGAGGATGTTTCCCCGTGTGGGAGAGTCTGGGACCAGAGGACAGAATGTCAGAGTGAGGCGAGATTCTGAGAGGATGTTTCCCCGTGTGGGAGAGTCTGGGCCCAGAGGGCAGAATCTCAGAGTGAGGGGAGATTCTGAGAGCATGTTTCCCCATGTTGGAGAGTCTGGGACCAGAGGGCAGAATCTCAGTGAGGGGAGATTCTGAGAGGATGTTTCCCCGTGTGGGATAGTCTGGGAGCAGAGGACAGAATCTCAGAGTGAGGGGAGATTCTGAGAGGATGTTTCCCCGTGTGGGAGAGTCTGGGCCCAGAGGCCAGAATCTCAGAGTGAGGGGAGATTCTGAGAGGATGTTTCCCCGTGTGGGAGAGTCTGGGAGCAGAGGACAGAATCTCAGAGTGAGGGGAGATTCTGAGAGGATGTTTCCCCGTGTGGGAGAGTCTGGGCCCAGAGGACAGAATCTCAGAGTGAGGGGAGATTCTGAGAGGATGTTTCCCCGTGTGGGAGAGTCTGGAGCAGAGGACAGAATCTCAGAGTGAGGGGAGATTCTGAGAGGATGTTTCCCCGTGTGGGAGAGTCTGGGAGCAGAGGGCAGAATCTCAGAGTGAGGGGAGATTCTGAGAGGATGTTTCCCCATGTGGGAGAGTCTGGTCCCAGAGGACAGAATCTCAGAGTGAGTGGAGATTCTGAGAGGATGTTTCCCCGTGTGGGAGAGTCTGCGCCCAGAGGACAGAATCTCAGAGTGAGGGGAGATTCTGAGAGGATGTTTCCCCGTGTGAGAGAGTCTGGGAGTAGAGGGCAGAATCTCAGTGTGAGGGGAGATTCTGAGAGGATGTTTCCCCGTGTGGGAGAGTCTGGCCCCAGAGGACAGAATCTCAGAGTGAGGGGAAATTCTGAGAGGATGTTTCCCCGCGTGGGAGAGTCTGGGCCCAGAGGGCAGAATCTCAGTGAGGGGAGATTCTGAGAGGATGTTTCCCCGTGTGGGTGAGTCTGGGCCCAGAGGACAGAATCTCAGAGTGAGGGGAGATTCTGAGAGGATGTTTCCCCGTGTGGGAGAGTCTGGAGCAGAGGACAGAATCTCAGAGTGAGGGGAGATTCTGAGAGGATGTTTCCCCGTGTGGGAGAGTCTGGGCCCAGAGGACAGAATCTCAGAGTGAGGGGAGATTCTGAGAGGATGTTTCCCCGTGTGGGAGAGTCTGGGCCCAGAGGACAGAATCTCAGAGTGAGGGGAGATTCTGAGAGGATGTTTCCCGTGTGGGAGAGTCTGGGAGCAGAGGACAGAATCTCAGAGTGAGGGGAGATTCTGAGAGGTTGTTTCCCCGTGTGGGAGAGTCTGGGCCCATAGGGCAGAATCTCAGTGAGGGAAGATTCTGAGAGGATGTTTCCCCATGTGGGAGAGTCTGGGAGCAGAGGACAGAATCTCAGAGTGAGGGTCGATGCTGAGAGGATGTTTCCCCGTGTGGGAGAGTCTGGGACCAGAGGACAGAATCTCAGAGTGAGGGGAGATTCTGAGAGGATGTTTCCCCGCGTGGGAGAGTCTGGGCCCAGAGGGCAGAATCTCAGTGAGGGGAGATTCTGAGAGGATGTTTCCCCGTGTGGGTGAGTCTGGGCCCAGAGGACAGAATCTCAGAGTGAGGGGAGATTCTGAGAGGATGTTTCCCCGTGTGGGAGAGTCTGGAGCAGAGGACAGAATCTCAGAGTGAGGGGAGATTCTGAGAGGATGTTTCCCCGTGTGGGAGAGTCTGGGCCCAGAGGACAGAATCTCAGAGTGAGGGGAGATTCTGAGAGGATGTTTCCCCGTGTGGGCGAGTCTGGGCCCAGAGGACAGAATCTCAGAGTGAGGGGAGATTCTGAGAGGATGTTTCCCGTGTGGGAGAGTCTGGGAGCAGAGGACAGAATCTCAGAGTGAGGGGAGATTCTGAGAGGTTGTTTCCCCGTGTGGGAGAGTCTGGGCCCATAGGGCAGAATCTCAGTGAGGGGAGATTCTGAGAGGATGTTTCCCCATGTGGGAGAGTCTGGGAGCAGAGGACAGAATCTCAGAGTGAGGGTCGATGCTGAGAGGATGTTTCCCCGTGTGGGAGAGTCTGGGACCAGAGGACAGAATCTCAGAGTGAGGGGAGATTCTGAGAGGATGTTTCCCCGTGTGGGAGAGTCTGGGCCCAGAGGGCAGAATCTCAGAGTGAGGGGAGATTCAGAGAGGATGTTTCCCCGTGTGGGAGAGTCTGGGATCAGAGGGCAGAATCTCAGAGTGAGGGGAGATTCTGAGAGTCTGTTTCCCCGTGTGGGAGAGTCTGGGACCAGAGGACAGAATCTCAGAGTGAGGCGAGATTCTGAGAGGATGTTTCCCCGTGTGGGAGAGTCTGGGACCAGAGGACAGAATCTCAGAGTGAGGGGAGATTCTGAGAGGATGTTTCCCCGTGTGGGAAAGTCTGGGCCCAGAGGGCAGAATCTCAGTGAGGGGAGATTCTGAGAGGATGTTTCCCCGTGTGGGAGAGTCTGGGCCCAGAGGACAGAATCTCAGAGTGAGGGGAGATTCTGAGAGGATGTTTCCCCGTGTGGGAGAGTCTGGAGCAGAGGACAGAATCTCAGAGTGAGGGGAGATTCTGAGAGGATGTTTCCCCGTGTGGGAAAGTCTGGGCCCAGAGGGCAGAATCTCAGTGAGGGGAGATTCTGAGAGGATGTTTCCCCGTGTGGGAGAGTCTGGGCCCAGAGGACAGAATCTCAGAGTGAGGGGAGATTCTGAGAGGATGTTTCCCCGTGTGGGAGAGTCTGGGCCCAGAGGACAGAATCTCAGAGTGAGGGGAGATTCTGAGAGGATGTTTCCCCGTGTGGGAAAGTCTGGGCCCAGAGGACAGAATTTCAGAGTGAGTGGAGATTCTGAGAGGATGTTTCCCCGTGTGGGAGAGTCTGCGCCCAGAGGACAGAATCTCAGAGTGAGTGGAGATTCTGAGAGGATGTTTCCCCGTGTGAGAGAGTCTGGGAGTAGAGGGCAGAATCTCAGTGTGAGGGGAGATTCTGAGAGGATGTTTCCCCGTGTGGGAGAGTCTGGCCCCAGAGGACAGAATCTCAGAGTGAGGGGAAATTCTGAGAGGATGTTTCCCCGCGTGGGAGAGTCTGGGCCCAGAGGGCAGAATCTCAGTGAGGGGAGATTCTGAGAGGATGTTTCCCCGTGTGGGTGAGTCTGGGCCCAGAGGACAGAATCTCAGAGTGAGGGGAGATTCTGAGAGGATGTTTCCCCGTGTGGGAGAGTCTGGAGCAGAGGACAGAATCTCAGAGTGAGGGGAGATTCTGAGAGGATGTTTCCCCGTGTGGGAGAGTCTGGGCCCAGAGGACAGAATCTCAGAGTGAGGGGAGATTCTGAGAGGATGTTTCCCCGTGTGGGAGAGTCTGGGCCCAGAGGACAGAATCTCAGAGTGAGGGGAGATTCTGAGAGGATGTTTCCCGTGTGGGAGAGTCTGGGAGCAGAGGACAGAATCTCAGAGTGAGGGGAGATTCTGAGAGGTTGTTTCCCCGTGTGGGAGAGTCTGGGCCCATAGGGCAGAATCTCAGTGAGGGAAGATTCTGAGAGGATGTTTCCCCATGTGGGAGAGTCTGGGAGCAGAGGACAGAATCTCAGAGTGAGGGTCGATGCTGAGAGGATGTTTCCCCGTGTGGGAGAGTCTGGGACCAGAGGACAGAATCTCAGAGTGAGGGGAGATACTGAGAGGATGTTTCCCCGCGTGGGAGAGTCTGGGCCCAGAGGGCAGAATCTCAGTGAGGGGAGATTCTGAGAGGATGTTTCCCCGTGTGGGTGAGTCTGGGCCCAGAGGACAGAATCTCAGAGTGAGGGGAGATTCTGAGAGGATGTTTCCCCGTGTGGGAGAGTCTGGAGCAGAGGACAGAATCTCAGAGTGAGGGGAGATTCTGAGAGGATGTTTCCCCGTGTGGGAGAGTCTGGGCCCAGAGGACAGAATCTCAGAGTGAGGGGAGATTCTGAGAGGATGTTTCCCCGTGTGGGCGAGTCTGGGCCCAGAGGACAGAATCTCAGAGTGAGGGGAGATTCTGAGAGGATGTTTCCCGTGTGGGAGAGTCTGGGAGCAGAGGACAGAATCTCAGAGTGAGGGGAGATTCTGAGAGGTTGTTTCCCCGTGTGGGAGAGTCTGGGCCCATAGGGCAGAATCTCAGTGAGGGGAGATTCTGAGAGGATGTTTCCCCATGTGGGAGAGTCTGGGAGCAGAGGACAGAATCTCAGAGTGAGGGTCGATGCTGAGAGGATGTTTCCCCGTGTGGGAGAGTCTGGGACCAGAGGACAGAATCTCAGAGTGAGGGGAGATTCTGAGAGGATGTTTCCCCGTGTGGGAGAGTCTGGGCCCAGAGGGCAGAATCTCAGAGTGAGGGGAGATTCTGAGAGGATGTTTCCCCGTGTGGGAGAGTCTGGGATCAGAGGGCAGAATCTCAGAGTGAGGGGAGATTCTGAGAGGCTGTTTCCCCGTGTGGGAGAGTCTGGGACCAGAGGACAGAATCTCAGAGTGAGGCGAGATTCTGAGAGGATGTTTCCCCGTGTGGGAGAGTCTGGGACCAGAGGACAGAATCTCAGAGTGAGGGGAGATTCTGAGAGGATGTTTCCCCGTGTGGGAAAGTCTGGGCCCAGAGGGCAGAATCTCAGTGAGGGGAGATTCTGAGAGGATGTTTCCCCGTGTGGGAGAGTCTGGGCCCAGAGGACAGAATCTCAGAGTGAGGGGAGATTCTGAGAGGATGTTTCCCCGTGTGGGAGAGTCTGGAGCAGAGGACAGAATCTCAGAGTGAGGGGAGATTCTGAGAGGATGTTTCCCCGTGTGGGAGAGTCTGGTCCCAGAGGACAGAATCTCAGAGTGAGGGGAGATTCTGAGAGGATGTTTCCCCGTGTGGGAAAGTCTGGGCCCAGAGGACAGAATTTCAGAGTGAGGGGAGATTCTGAGAGGATGTTTCCCCGTGTGGGAGAGTCTGGTCCCAGAGGACAGAATCTCAGAGTGAGGGGAGATTCTGAGAGGATGTTTCCCCGTGTGGGAGAGTCTGCGCCCAGAGGACAGAATCTCAGAGTGAGGGGAGATTCTGAGAGGATGTTTCCCCGTGTGAGAGAGTCTGGGAGTAGAGGGCAGAATCTCAGTGTGAGGGGAGATTCTGAGAGGATGTTTCCCCGTGTGGGAGAGTCTGGGAGCAGAGGACAGAATCTCAGAGTGAGGGGAGATTCTGAGAGGATGTTTCCCCGTGTGGGAGAGTCTGGGCCCAGAGGCCAGAATCTCAGAGTGAGGGGAGATTCTGAGAGGATGTTTCCCCGTGTGGGAGAGTCTGGGAGCAGAGGGCAGAATCTCAGAGTGAGGGGAGATTCTGAGAGGATGTTTCCCCGTGTGGGAGAGTCTGGGCCCAGTGGGCAGAATCTCAGAGTGAGGGGAGATTCTGAGAGGATGTTTCCCCGTGTGGGAGAGTCTGGGAGCAGAGGGCAGAATCTCAGAGTGAGGGGAGATTCTGAGAGGATGTTTCCCCGTGTGGGAGAGTCTGGGCCCAGAGGACAGAATCTCAGTGTGAGGGGAGATTCTGAGAGGATGTTTCCCCGTGTGGGAGAGTCTGGGCCCAGAGGACAGAATCTCAGAGTGAGGGGAGATTCTGAGAGGATGTTTCCCCGTGTGGGAGAGTCAGGGCCCAGAGGACAGAATCTCAGAGTGAGGGGAGATTCTGAGAGGATGTTTCCCCGTGTGGGAGAGTCTGGGCCCAGAGGACAGAATCTCAGAGTGAGGGGAGATTCTGAGAGGATGTTTCCCCGTGTGGGAGAGTCTGGGCCCAGGGGGCAGAATCTCAGAGTGAGGGGAGATTCTGAGAGGATGTTTCCCCGTGTGGGAGAGTCTGGGAGCAGAGGGCAGAATCTCAGAGTGAGGGGAGATTCTGAGAGGATGTTTCCCCGTGTGGGAGAGTCTGGGCCCATAGGGCAGAATGTCAGTGAGGGGAGATTCTGAGAGGATGTTTCCCCATGTGGGAGAGTCTGGGAGCAGAGGACAGAATCTCAGAGTGAGGGTCGATGCTGAGAGGATGTTTCCCCGTGTGGGAGAGTCTGGGAGCAGGGGACAGAATCTCAGAGTGAGGGGAGATTCTGAGAGGATGTTTCCCCGTGTGGGAGAGTCTGGGAGCAGAGGGCAGAATTTCAGAGTGAGGGGAGATTTTCAGAGGATGTTTCCCCGTGTGGGAGAGTTTGGCAGCAGAGGACAGAATATCAGAGTGAGGGGAGATTCTGAGAGGATGTTTCCCCGTGTGGGAGAGTCTGGGCCCAGAGGGCAGAATCTCCGAGTGAGGGGAGATTCTGAGAGGATGTTTCCCCGTGTGGGAGAGTCTGGGATCAGAGGCCAGAATCTCAGAGTGAGGCGAGATTCTGAGAGGATGTCTCCCCGTGTGGGAGAGTCTGGGCCCAGAGGGCAGAATCTCAGAGTGAGGGGAGATTCTGAGAGGATGTTTCCCCGTGTGGGAGAGTCTGGGACCAGAGGACAGAATCTCAGAGTGAAGCGAGATTCTGAGAGGATGTTTCCCCGTGTGGGAGAGTCTGGGACCAGAGGACAGAATCTCAGAGTGAGGGGAGATTCTGAGAGGATGTTTCCCCGTGTGGGAAAGTCTGGGCCCAGAGGGCAGAATCTCAGTGAGGGGAGATTCTGAGAGGATGTTTCCCCGTGTGGGAGAGTCTGGGCCCAGAGGACAGAATCTCAGAGTGAGGGGAGATTCTGAGAGGATGTTTCCCCGTGTGGGAGAGTCTGGAGCAGAGGACAGAATCTCAGAGTGAGGGGAGATTCTGAGAGGATATTTTCCCCGTGTGGGAGAGTCTGCGCCCAGAGGACAGAATCTCAGAGTGAGGGGAGATTCTGAGAGGATGTTTCCCCGTGTGAGAGAGTCTGGGAGTAGAGGGCAGAATCTCAGTGTGAGGGGAGATTCTGAGAGGATGTTTCCCCGTGTGGGAGAGACTGGGCCCAGAGGACAGAATCTCAGAGTGAGGGGAGATTCTGAGAGGATGTTTCCCCGCGTGACAGAGTCTGGGCCCAGAGGACAGAATCTCAGAGTGAGGGGAGATTCTGAGAGAATGTTTCCCCGTGTGGGAGAGTCTGGGCCCATAGGGCAGAATCTCAGAGTGAGGGGAGATTCTGAGTTGATGTTTCCCCGTGTGGGAGAGTCTGGGAGCAGAGGGCAGAATCTCAGAGTGAGGGGAGATGCTGAGAGGATGTTTCCCCGTGTGGGAGAGTCTGAGCCCAGAGGGCAGAATCTCAGAGTGAGGGGAGATTCTGAGAGGATGTTTCCCCGTGTGGGAGAGTCTGGGCCCAGAGGACAGAATCTCAGAGTGAGGGGAGATTCTGAGAGGATGTTTCCCCGTGTGGGAGAGTCTGGGCCCGGAGGGCAGATTCTCAGAGTGAGGGGAGGTTCTGAGAGGTTGTTTCCCCGTGTGGGAGAGTCTGGGCCCAGAGGACAGAATCTCAGAGTGAGGGGAGATTCTGAGAGGATGTTTCGCCGTGTGGGAGAGTCTGGGACCGGAGGGCAGATTCTCAGAGTGAGGGGAGATTCTGAGAGGATGTTTCCCCATGTGGGAGAGTCTGGAGCAGAGGACAGAATCTCAGAGTGAGGGGAGATTCTGAGAGGATATTTTCCCCGTGTGGGAGAGTCTGCGCCCAGAGGACAGAATCTCAGAGTGAGGGGAGATTCTGAGAGGATGTTTCCCCGTGTGAGAGAGTCTGGGAGTAGAGGGCAGAATCTCAGTGTGAGGGGAGATTCTGAGAGGATGTTTCCCCGTGTGGGAGAGACTGGGCCCAGAAGACAGAATCTCAGAGTGAGGGGAGATTCTGAGAGGATGTTTCCCCGCGTGACAGAGTCTGGGCCCAGAGGACAGAATCTCAGAGTGAGGGGAGATTCTGAGAGGATGTTTCCCCGTGTGGGAGAGTCTGGGCCCATAGGGCAGAATCTCAGAGTGAGGGGAGATTCTGAGTCGATGTTTCCCCGTGTGGGAGAGTCTGGGAGCAGAGGGCAGAATCTCAGAGTGAGGGGAGATGCTGAGAGGATGTTTCCCCGTGTGGGAGAGTCTGAGCCCAGAGGGCAGAATCTCAGAGTGAGGGGAGATTCTGAGAGGATGTTTCCCCGTGTGGGAGAGTCTGGGCCCAGAGGACAGAATCTCAGAGTGAGGGGAGATTCTGAGAGGATGTTTCCCCGTGTGGGAGAGTCTGGGCCCGGAGGGCAGATTCTCAGAGTGAGGGGAGATTCTGAGAGGTTGTTTCCCCGTGTGGGAGAGTCTGGGCCCAGAGGACAGAATCTCAGAGTGAGGGGAGATTCTGAGAGGATGTTTCGCCGTGTGGGAGAGTCTGGGACCAGAGGACAGAATCTCAGAGTGAGGGGAGATTCTGAGAGGATGTTTCGCCGTGAGGGAGAGTCTCGGACCAGCGGACAGAATCTCAGAGTGAGGGGAGATTCTGAGAGTATGTTTCCCCGTGTGGGAGAGTCTGGGCACAGAGGGCAGAATCTCAGAGTGAGGGGAGATTCTGAGAGGATGTTTCCCCGTGTGGGAGAGTCTGGGCCCAGAGGGCAGAATCTCAGAGTGAGGGGAGATTCTGAGAGGATGTTTCCCCGTGTGGGAGAGTCTGGGCCCAGAGGGCAGAATCTCAGAGTGAGGGGAGATTCTGAGAGGATGTTTCCCCGTGTGGGAGAGTCTGGGATCAGAGGGCAGAATCTCAGAGTGAGGGGAGATTCTGAGAGGATGTTTCCCCGTGTGGGAGAGTCTGGGACCAGAGGACAGAATCTCAGAGTGAGGCGAGATTCTGAGAGGATGTTTCCCCGTGTGGGAGAGTCTGGGACCAGAGGACAGAATCTCAGAGTGAGGGGAGATTCTGAGAGGATGTTTCCCCGTGTGGGAAAGTCTGGGCCCAGAGGGCAGAATCTCAGTGAGGGGAGATTCTGAGAGGATGTTTCCCCGTGTGGGAGAGTCTGGGCCCAGAGGACAGAATCTCAGAGTGAGGGGAGATTCTGAGAGGATGTTTCCCCGTGTGGGAGAGTCTGGAGCAGAGGACAGAATCTCAGAGTGAGGGGAGATTCTGAGAGGATGTTTCCCCGTGTGGGAGAGTCTGGGCCCAGAGGACAGAATCTCAGAGTGAGGGGAGATTCTGAGAGGATGTTTCCCCGTGTGGGAGAGCCTGCGCCCAGAGGACAGAATCTCAGAGTGAGGGGGGATTCTGAGAGGATGTTTCCCCGTGTGAGAGAGTCTGGGAGCAGAGGGCAGAATCTCAGAGTGAGGGGAGATTCTGAGAGGATGTTTCCCCGTGTGGGAGAGTCTGGGAGCAGAGGGCAGAATCACAGAGTGAGGGGAGATTCTGAGAGGATGTTTCCCCGTGTGGGAGAGTCTGGGAGCAGAGGGCAGAATCTCAGAGTGAGGGGAGATTCTGAGAGGATGTTTCCCCGTGTGGGAGAGTCTGGAGCAGAGGACAGAATCTCAGAGTGAGGGGAGATTCTGAGAGGATGTTTCCCCGTGTGGGAGAGTCTGGTCCCAGAGGACAGAATCTCAGAGTGAGGGGAGATTCTGAGAGGATGTTTCCCCGTGTGGGAGAGCCTGCGCCCAGAGGACAGAATCTCAGAGTGAGGGGGGATTCTGAGAGGATGTTTCCCCGTGTGAGAGAGTCTGGGAGCAGAGGGCAGAATCTCAGAGTGAGGGGAGATTCTGAGAGGATGTTTCCCCGTGTGGGAGAGTCTGGGAGCAGAGGACAGAATCTCAGAGTGAGGGGGGATTCTGAGAGGATGTTTCCCCGTGTGAGAGAGTCTGGGAGCAGAGGGCAGAATCTCAGAGTGAGGGGAGATTCTGAGAGGATGTTTCCCCGTGTGGGAGAGTCTGGGCCCATAGGGCAGAATCTCAGTGAGGGAAGATTCTGAGAGGATGTTTCCCCATGTGGGAGAGTCTGGGAGCAGAGGACAGAATCTCAGAGTGAGGGTCGATGCTGAGAGGATGTTTCCCCGTGTCGGAGAGTCTGGGACCAGAGGACAGAATCTCAGAGTGAGGGGAGATTCTGAGAGGATGTTTCCCGTGTGGGAGAGTCTGGGAGCAGAGGACAGAATCTCAGAGTGAGGGGAGATTCTGAGAGGTTGTTTCCCCGTGTGGGAGAGTCTGGGCCCATAGGGCAGAATCTCAGTGAGGGAAGATTCTGAGAGGATGTTTCCCCATGTGGGAGAGTCTGGGAGCAGAGGACAGAATCTCAGAGTGAGGGTCGATGCTGAGAGGATGTTTCCCCGTGTCGGAGAGTCTGGGACCAGAGGACAGAATCTCAGAGTGAGGGGAGATTCTGAGAGGATGTTTCCCCGCGTGGGAGAGTCTGGGCCCAGAGGGCAGAATCTCAGTGAGGGGAGATTCTGAGAGGATGTTTCCCCGTGTGGGTGAGTCTGGGCCCAGAGGACAGAATCTCAGAGTGAGGGGAGATTCTGAGAGGATGTTTCCCCGTGTGGGAGAGTCTGGAGCAGAGGACAGAATCTCAGAGTGAGGGGAGATTCTGAGAGGATGTTTCCCCGTGTGGGAGAGTCTGGGCCCAGAGGACAGAATCTCAGAGTGAGGGGAGATTCTGAGAGGATGTTTCCCCGTGTGGGCGAGTCTGGGCCCAGAGGACAGAATCTCAGAGTGAGGGGAGATTCTGAGAGGATGTTTCCCGTGTGGGAGAGTCTGGGAGCAGAGGACAGAATCTCAGAGTGAGGGGAGATTCTGAGAGTTTGTTTCCCCGTGTGGGAGAGTCTGGGCCCATAGGGCAGAATCTCAGTGAGGGGAGATTCTGAGAGGATGTTTCCCCATGTGGGAGAGTCTGGGAGCAGAGGACAGAATCTCAGAGTGAGGGTCGATGCTGAGAGGATGTTTCCCCGTGTGGGAGAGTCTGGGACCAGAGGACAGAATCTCAGAGTGAGGGGAGATTCTGAGAGGATGTTTCCCCGCGTGACAGAGTCTGGGCCCAGAGGACAGAATCTCAGAGTGAGGGGAGATTCTGAGAGGATGTTTCCCCGTGTGGGAGAGTCTGGGCCCATAGGGCAGAATCTCAGAGTGAGGGGAGATTCTGAGTCGATGTTTCCCCGTGTGGGAGAGTCTGGGAGCAGAGGGCAGAATCTCAGAGTGAGGGGAGATGCTGAGAGGATGTTTCCCCGTGTGGGAGAGTCTGAGCCCAGAGGGCAGAATCTCAGAGTGAGGGGAGATTCTGAGAGGATGTTTCCCCGTGTGGGAGAGTCTGGGCCCAGAGGACAGAATCTCAGAGTGAGGGGAGATTCTGAGAGGATGTTTCCCCGTGTGGGACAGTCTGGGCCCGGAGGGCAGATTCTCAGAGTGAGGGGAGATTCTGAGAGGTTGTTTCCCCGTGTGGGAGAGTCTGGGCCCAGAGGACAGAATCTCAGAGTGAGGGGAGATTCTGAGAGGATGTTTCGCCGTGTGGGAGAGTCTGGGACCAGAGGACAGAATCTCAGAGTGAGGGGAGATTCTGAGAGGATGTTTCGCCGTGAGGGAGAGTCTCGGACCAGCGGACAGAATCTCAGAGTGAGGGGAGATTCTGAGAGTATGTTTCCCCGTGTGGGAGAGTCTGGGCACAGAGGGCAGAATCTCAGAGTGAGGGGAGATTCTGAGAGGATGTTTCCCCGTGTGGGAGAGTCTGGGCCCAGAGGGCAGAATCTCAGAGTGAGGGGAGATTCTGAGAGGATGTTTCCCCGTGTGGGAGAGTCTGGGCCCAGAGGGCAGAATCTCAGAGTGAGGGGAGATTCTGAGAGGATGTTTCCCCGTGTGGGAGAGTCTGGGATCAGAGGGCAGAATCTCAGAGTGAGGGGAGATTCTGAGAGGATGTTTCCCCGTGTGGGAGAGTCTGGGACCAGAGGACAGAATCTCAGAGTGAGGCGAGATTCTGAGAGGATGTTTCCCCGTGTGGGAGAGTCTGGGACCAGAGGACAGAATCTCAGAGTGAGGGGAGATTCTGAGAGGATGTTTCCCCGTGTGGGAAAGTCTGGGCCCAGAGGGCAGAATCTCAGTGAGGGGAGATTCTGAGAGGATGTTTCCCCGTGTGGGAGAGTCTGGGCCCAGAGGACAGAATCTCAGAGTGAGGGGAGATTCTGAGAGGATGTTTCCCCGTGTGGGAGAGTCTGGAGCAGAGGACAGAATCTCAGAGTGAGGGGAGATTCTGAGAGGATGTTTCCCCGTGTGGGAGAGTCTGGTCCCAGAGGACAGAATCTCAGAGTGAGGGGAGATTCTGAGAGGATGTTTCCCCGTGTGGGAGAGTCTGGGCCCAGAGGACAGAATTTCAGAGTGAGGGGAGATTCTGAGAGGATGTTTCCCCGTGTGGGAGAGTCTGGTCCCAGAGGACAGAATCTCAGAGTGAGGGGAGATTCTGAGAGGATGTTTCCCCGTGTGGGAGAGTCTGCGCCCAGAGGACAGAATCTCAGAGTGAGGGGGGATTCTGAGAGGATGTTTCCCCGTGTGAGAGAGTCTGGGAGCAGAGGGCAGAATCTCAGAGTGAGGGGAGATTCTGAGAGGATGTTTCCCCGTGTGGGAGAGTCTGGGAGCAGAGGACAGAATCTCAGAGTGAGGGGAGATTCTGAGAGGATGTTTCCCCGTGTGGGAGAGTCTGGGCCCAGAGGACAGAATCTCAGAGTGAGGGGAGATTCTGAGAGGATGTTTCCCGTGTGGGAGAGTCTGGGAGCAGAGGACAGAATCTCAGAGTGAGGGGAGATTCTGAGAGGTTGTTTCCCCGTGTGGGAGAGTCTGGGCCCATAGGGCAGAATCTCAGTGAGGGAAGATTCTGAGAGGATGTTTCCCCATGTGGGAGAGTCTGGGAGCAGAGGACAGAATCTCAGAGTGAGGGTCGATGCTGAGAGGATGTTTCCCCGTGTGGGAGAGTCTGGGACCAGAGGACAGAATCTCAGAGTGAGGGGAGATTCTGAGAGGATGTTTCCCCGCGTGGGAGAGTCTGGGCCCAGAGGGCAGAATCTCAGTGAGGGGAGATTCTGAGAGGATGTTTCCCCGTGTGGGTGAGTCTGGGCCCAGAGGACAGAATCTCAGAGTGAGGGGAGATTCTGAGAGGATGTTTCCCCGTGTGGGAGAGTCTGGAGCAGAGGACAGAATCTCAGAGTGAGGGGAGATTCTGAGAGGATGTTTCCCCGTGTGGGAGAGTCTGGGCCCAGAGGACAGAATCTCAGAGTGAGGGGAGATTCTGAGAGGATGTTTCCCCGTGTGGGCGAGTCTGGGCCCAGAGGACAGAATCTCAGAGTGAGGGGAGATTCTGAGAGGATGTTTCCCGTGTGGGAGAGTCTGGGAGCAGAGGACAGAATCTCAGAGTGAGGGGAGATTCTGATAGGTTGTTTCCCCGTGTGGGAGAGTCTGGGCCCATAGGGCAGAATCTCAGTGAGGGGAGATTCTGAGAGGATGTTTCCCCATGTGGGAGAGTCTGGGAGCAGAGGACAGAATCTCAGAGTGAGGGTCGATGCTGAGAGGATGTTTCCCCGTGTGGGAGAGTCTGGGACCAGAGGACAGAATCTCAGAGTGAGGGGAGATTCTGAGAGGATGTTTCCCCGTGTGGGAGAGTCTGGGCCCAGAGGGCAGAATCTCAGAGTGAGGGGAGATTCTGAGAGGATGTTTCCCCGTGTGGGAGAGTCTGGGATCAGAGGGCAGAATCTCAGAGTGAGGGGAGATTCTGAGAGGCTGTTTCCCCGTGTGGGAGAGTCTGGGACCAGAGGACAGAATCTCAGAGTGAGGCGAGATTCTGAGAGGATGTTTCCCCGTGTGGGAGAGTCTGGGACCAGAGGACAGAATCTCAGGGTGAGGGGAGATTCTGAGAGGATGTTTCCCCGTGTGGGAAAGTCTGGGCCCAGAGGGCAGAATCTCAGTGAGGGGAGATTCTGAGAGGATGTTTCCCCGTGTGGGAGAGTCTGGGCCCAGAGGACAGAATCTCAGAGTGAGGGGAGATTCTGAGAGGATGTTTCCCCGTGTGGGAGAGTCTGGAGCAGAGGACAGAATCTCAGAGTGAGGGGAGATTCTGAGAGGATGTTTCCCCGTGTGGGAGAGTCTGGGCCCAGAGGACAGAATCTCAGAGTGAGGGGAGATTCTGAGAGGATGTTTCCCCGTGTGGGAAAGTCTGGGCCCAGAGGACAGAATTTCAGAGTGAGGGGAGATTCTGAGAGGATGTTTCCCCGTGTGGGAGAGTCTGGTCCCAGAGGACAGAATCTCAGAGTGAGGGGAGATTCTGAGAGGATGTTTCCCCGTGTGGGAGAGTCTGCGCCCAGAGGACAGAATCTCAGAGTGAGGGGAGATTCTGAGAGGATGTTTCCCCGTGTGAGAGAGTCTGGGAGTAGAGGGCAGAATCTCAGTGTGAGGGGAGATTCTGAGAGGATGTTTCCCCGTGTGGGAGAGTCTGGGAGCAGAGGACAGAATCTCAGAGTGAGGGGAGATTCTGAGAGGATGTTTCCCCGTGTGGGAGAGTCTGGGCCCAGAGGCCAGAATCTCAGAGTGAGGGGAGATTCTGAGAGGATGTTTCCCCGTGTGGGAGAGTCTGGGAGCAGAGGGCAGAATCTCAGAGTGAGGGGAGATTCTGAGAGGATGTTTCCCCGTGTGGGAGAGTCTGGGCCCAGTGGGCAGAATCTCAGAGTGAGGGGAGATTCTGAGAGGATGTTTCCCCGTGTGGGAGAGTCTGGGAGCAGAGGGCAGAATCTCAGAGTGAGGGGAGATTCTGAGAGGATGTTTCCCCGTGTGGGAGAGTCTGGGCCCAGAGGACAGAATCTCAGTGTGAGGGGAGATTCTGAGAGGATGTTTCCCCGTGTGGGAGAGTCTGGGACCAGAGGACAGAATCTCAGAGTGAGGGGAGATTCTGAGAGGATGTTTCCCCGTGTGGGAGAGTCAGGGCCCAGAGGACAGAATCTCAGAGTGAGGGGAGATTCTTAGAGGATGTTTCCCCGTGTGGGAGAGTCTGGGCCCAGAGGACAGAATCTCAGAGTGAGGGGAGATTCTGAGAGGATGTTTCCCCGTGTGGGAGAGTCTGGGCCCAGGGGGCAGAATCTCAGAGTGAGGGGAGATTCTGAGAGGATGTTTCCCCGTGTGGGAGAGTCTGGGAGCAGAGGGCAGAATCTCAGAGTGAGGGGAGATTCTGAGAGGATGTTTCCCCGTGTGGGAGAGTCTGGGCCCATAGGGCAGAATGTCAGTGAGGGGAGATTCTGAGAGGATGTTTCCCCATGTGGGAGAGTCTGGGAGCAGAGGACAGAATCTCAGAGTGAGGGTCGATGCTGAGAGGATGTTTCCCCGTGTGGGAGAGTCTGGGAGCAGGGGACAGAATCTCAGAGTGAGGGGAGATTCTGAGAGGATGTTTCCCCGTGTGGGAGAGTCTGGGAGCAGAGGGCAGAATCTCAGAGCGAGGGGAGATTCTGAGAGGATGTTTCCCCGTGTGGGAGAGTCTGGGAGCAGAGGGCAGAATCTCAGAGTGAGGGGAGATTTTCAGAGGATGTTTCCCCGTGTGGGAGAGTTTGGCAGCAGAGGACAGAATATCAGAGTGAGGGGAGATTCTGAGAGGATGTTTCCCCGTGTGGGAGAGTCTGGGCCCAGAGGGCAGAATCTCCGAGTGAGGGGAGATTCTGAGAGGATGTTTCCCCGTGTGGGAGAGTCTGGGATCAGAGGCCAGAATCTCAGAGTGAGGGGAGATTCTGAGAGGATGTTTCCCCGTGTGGGAGAGTCTGGGACCAGAGGACAGAATCTCAGAGTGAGGCGAGATTCTGAGAGGATGTTTCCCCGTGTGGGAGAGTCTGGGACCAGAGGACAGAATCTCAGAGTGAGGGGAGATTCTGAGAGGATGTTTCCCCGTGTGGGAGAGTCTGGAGCAGAGGACAGAATCTCAGAGTGAGGGGAGATTCTGAGAGGATATTTTCCCCGTGTGGGAGAGTCTGCGCCCAGAGGACAGAATCTCAGAGTGAGGGGAGATTCTGAGAGGATGTTTCCCCGTGTGAGAGAGTCTGGGAGTAGAGGGCAGAATCTCAGTGTGAGGGGAGATTCTGAGAGGATGTTTCCCCGTGTGGGAGAGACTGGGCCCAGAGGACAGAATCTCAGAGTGAGGGGAGATTCTGAGAGGATGTTTCCCCGCGTGACAGAGTCTGGGCCCAGAGGACAGAATCTCAGAGTGAGGGGAGATTCTGAGAGGATGTTTCCCCGTGTGGGAGAGTCTGGGCCCATAGGGCAGAATCTCAGAGTGAGGGGAGATTCTGAGTCGATGTTTCCCCGTGTGGGAGAGTCTGGGAGCAGAGGGCAGAATCTCAGAGTGAGGGGAGATGCTGAGAGGATGTTTCCCCGTGTGGGAGAGTCTGAGCCCAGAGGGCAGAATCTCAGAGTGAGGGGAGATTCTGAGAGGATGTTTCCCCGTGTGGGAGAGTCTGGGCCCAGAGGACAGAATCTCAGAGTGAGGGGAGATTCTGAGTGGATGTTTCCCCGTGTGGGAGAGTCTGGGCCCGGAGGGCAGATTCTCAGAGTGAGGGGAGATTCTGAGAGGTTGTTTCCCCGTGTGGGAGAGTCTGGGCCCAGAGGACAGAATCTCAGAGTGAGGGGAGATTCTGAGAGGATGTTTCGCCGTGTGGGAGAGTCTGGGACCTGAGGACAGAATCTCAGAGTGAGGGGAGATTCTGAGAGGATGTTTCCCCGTGTGGGAGAGTCTGGTCCCAGAGGACAGAATCTCAGAGTGAGGGGAGATTCTGAGAGGATGTTTCCCCGTGTGGGAGAGTCTGGGCCCAGAGGACAGAATTTCAGAGTGAGGGGAGATTCTGAGAGGATGTTTCCCCGTGTGGGAGAGTCTGGTCCCAGAGGACAGAATCTCAGAGTGAGGAGAGATTCTGAGAGGATGTTTCCCCGTGTGGGAGAGTCTGCGCCCAGAGGACAGAATCTCAGAGTGAGGGGGGATTCTGAGAGGATGTTTCCCCGTGTGAGAGAGTCTGGGAGCAGAGGGCAGAATCTCAGAGTGAGGGGAGATTCTGAGAGGATGTTTGCCCGTGTGGGAGAGTCTGGGAGCAGAGGACAGAATCTCAGAGTGAGGGGAGATTCTGAGAGGATGTTTCCCCGTGTGGGAGAGTCTGGGCCCAGAGGACAGAATCTCAGAGTGAGGGGAGATTCTGAGAGGATGTTTCCCCGTGTGGGAGAGTCTGGGAGCAGAGGGCAGAATCTCAGAGTGAGGGGAGATTCTGAGAGGATGTTTCCCCGTGTGGGAGAGTCTGGGCCCAGTGGGCAGAATCTCAGAGTGAGGGGAGATTCTGAGAGGATGTTTCCCCGTGTGGGAGAGTCTGGGAGCAGAGGGCAGAATCTCAGAGTGAGGGGAGATTCTGAGAGGATGTTTCCCCGTGTGGGAGAGTCTGGGCCCAGAGGACAGAATTTCAGTGTGAGGGGAGATTCTGAGAGGATGTTTCCCCGTGTGGGAGAGTCTGGGACCAGAGGACAGAATCTCAGAGTGAGGGGAGATTCTGAGAGGATGTTTCCCCGTGTGGGAGAGTCAGGGCCCAGAGGACAGAATCTCAGAGTGAGGGGAGATTCTGAGAGGATGTTTCCCCGTGTGGGAGAGTCTGGGCCCAGAGGACAGAATCTCAGAGTGAGGGGAGATTCTGAGAGGATGTTTCCCCGTGTGGGAGAGTCTGGGCCCAGGGGGCAGAATCTCAGAGTGAGGGGAGATTCTGAGAGGATGTTTCCCCGTGTGGGAGAGTCTGGGAGCAGAGGGCAGAATCTCAGAGTGAGGGGAGATTCTGAGAGGATGTTTCCCCGTGTGGGAGAGTCTGGGCCCATAGGGCAGAATCTCAGTGAGGGGAGATTCTGAGAGGATGTTTCCCCGCGTGGGAGAGTCTGGGAGCAGAGGACAGAATCTCAGAGTGAGGGTCGATGCTGAGAGGATGTTTCCCCGTGTGGGAGAGTCTGGGAGCAGGGGACAGAATCTCAGAGTGAGGGGCGATTCTGAGAGGATGTTTCCCCGTGTGGGAGAGTCTGGGAGCAGAGGGCAGAATCTCAGAGTGAGGGGAGATTCTGAGAGGATGTTTCCCCGTGTGGGAGAGTCTGGGAGCAGAGGGCAGAATCTCAGAGTGAGGGGAGATTTTCAGAGGATGTTTCCCCGTGTGGGAGAGTTTGGCAGCAGAGGACAGAATATCAGAGTGAGGGGAGATTCTGAGAGGATGTTTCCCCGTGTGGGAGAGTCTGGGCCCAGAGGGCAGAATCTCCGAGTGAGGGGAGATTCTGAGAGGATGTTTCCCCGTGTGGGAGAGTCTGGGATCAGAGGCCAGAATCTCAGAGTGAGGGGAGATTCTGAGAGGATGTTTCCCCGTGTGGGAGAGTCTGGGACCAGAGGACAGAATCTCAGAGTGAGGCGAGATTCTGAGAGGATGTTTCCCCGTGTGGGAGAGTCTGGGACCAGAGGACAGAATCTCAGAGTGAGGGGAGATTCTGAGAGGATGTTTCCCCGTGTGGGAAAGTCTGGGCCCAGAGGGCAGAATCTCAGTGAGGGGAGATTCTGAGAGGATGTTTCCCCGTGTGGGAGAGTCTGGGCCCAGAGGACAGAATCTCAGAGTGAGGGGAGATTCTGAGAGGATGTTTCCCCGTGTGGGAGAGTCTGGAGCAGAGGACAGAATCTCAGAGTGAGGGGAGATTCTGAGAGGATATTTTCCCCGTGTGGGAGAGTCTGCGCCCAGAGGACAGAATCTCAGAGTGAGGGGAGATTCTGAGAGGATGTTTCCCCGTGTGAGAGAGTCTGGGAGTAGAGGGCAGAATCTCAGTGTGTGGGGAGATTCTGAGAGGATGTTTCCCCGTGTGGGAGAGACTGGGACCAGAGGGCAGAATCTCAGAGTGAGGGGAGATTCTGAGAGGATGTTTCCCCGCGTGACAGAGTCTGGGCCCAGAGGACAGAATCTCAGAGTGAGGGGAGATTCTGAGAGGATGTTTCCCCGTGTGGGAGAGTCTGGGCCCATAGGGCAGAATCTCAGAGTGAGGGGAGATTCTGAGTGGATGTTTCCCTTTGTGGGAGAGTCTGGGAGCAGAGGGCAGAATCTCAGAGTGAGGGGAGATGCTGAGAGGATGTTTCCCCGTGTGGGAGAGTCTGAGCCCAGAGGGCAGAATCTCAGAGTGAGGGGAGATTCTGAGAGGATGTTTCCCCGTGTGGGAGAGTCTGGGAGCAGAGGGCAGAATCTCAGAGTGAGGGGAGATTCTGAGAGGATGTTTCCCCGTGTGGGAGAGTCTGGGCCCGGAGGGCAGATTCTCAGAGTGAGGGGAGATTCTGAGAGGATGTTTCCCCGTGTGGGAGAGTCTGGGCCCAGAGGACAGAATCTCAGAGTGAGGGGATATTCTGAGAGGATGTTTCCCCGTGTGGGAGAGTCTGGGCCCAGAGGGCAGAATCTCAGAGTGAGGGGAGATTCTGAGAGGATGTTTCCCCGTGTGGGAGAGTCTGGGAGCAGAGGGCAGAATCTCAGAGTGAGGGGAGATTCTGAGAGGATGTTTCGCCGTGAGGGAGAGTCTCGGACCAGCGGACAGAATCTCAGAGTGAGGGGAGATTCTGAGAGGATGTTTCCCCGTGTGGGAGAGTCTGGGCCCAGAGGACAGAATCTCAGAGTGAGGGGAGATGCTGAGAGGATGTTTCCCCGTGTGGGAGAGTCTGGGCCCAGAGGACAGAATCTCAGAGTGAGGGGAGATTCTGAGAGGATGTTTCCACGTGTGGGAGAGTCTGGGCCCAGAGGGCAGAATCTCAGAGTGAGGGGAGATTCTGAGAGGATGTTTCCCCGTGTGGGAGAGTCTGGGCCCAGAGGACAGATTCTCAGAGTGAGGGGAGATTCTGAGAGGATGTTTCCCCGTGTGGGATAGTCTGGGAGCAGAGGACAGATTCTCAGAGTGAGGGGAGATTCTGAGAGGATGTTTCCCCGTGTGGGAGAGTCTGGGCCCAGAGGACAGAATCTCAGAGTGAGGGGAGATTCTGAGAGGATGTTTCCCCGTGTGGGAGAGTCTGGGAGCAGAGGACAGAATCTCAGAGTGAGGGGAGATTCTGAGAGGATGTTTCCCCGTGTGGGAGAGTCTGGGCCCAGAGGACAGAATCTCAGAGTGAGGGGAGATTCTGAGAGGATGTTTCCCCGTGTGGGAGAGTCTGGAGCAGAGGGCAGAATCTCAGAGTGAGGGGAGATTCTGAGAGGATGTTTCCCCATGTGGGAGAGTCTGGGCCCATAGGGCAGAATCTCAGTGAGGGGAGATTCTGAGAGGATGTTTCCCCATGTGGGAGAGTCTGGGAGCAGAGGACAGAATCTCAGAGTGAGGGTCGATGCTGAGAGGATGTTTCCCCGTGTGGGAGAGTCTGGGACCAGAGGACAGAATCTCAGAGTGAGGGGAGATTCTGAGAGGATGTTTCCCCGTGTGGGAGAGTCTGGGACCAGAGGACAGAATCTCAGAGTGAGGGGAGATTCTGAGAGGATGTTTCCCCGTGTGGGAGAGTCTGGGCCCAGAGGGCAGAATCTCAGAGTGAGGGGAGATTCTGAGAGGATGTTTCCCCGTGTGGGAGAGTCTGGGACCAGAGGACAGAATCTCAGAGTGAGGCGAGATTCTGAGAGGATGTTTCCCCGTGTGGGAGAGTCTGGGACCAGAGGACAGAATCTCAGAGTGAGGGGAGATTCTGAGAGGATGTTTCCCCGTGTGGGAAAGTCTGGGCCCAGAGGGCAGAATCTCAGTGAGGGGAGATTCTGAGAGGATGTTTCCCCGTGTGGGAGAGTCTGGGCCCAGAGGACAGAATCTCAGAGTGAGGGGAGATTCTGAGAGGATGTTTCCCCGTGTGGGAGAGTCTGGAGCAGAGGACAGAATCTCAGAGTGAGGGGAGATTCTGAGAGGATGTTTCCCCGTGTGGGAGAGTCTGGGCCCAGAGGACAGAATCTCAGAGTGAGGGGAGATTCTGAGAGGATGTTTCCCCGTGTGGGAGAGTCTGGGCCCAGAGGACAGAATTTCAGAGTGAGGGGAGATTCTGAGAGGATGTTTCCCCGTGTGGGAGAGTCTGGTCCCAGAGGACAGAATCTCAGAGTGAGGGGAGATTCTGAGAGGATGTTTCCCCGTGTGGGAGAGTCTGCGCCCAGAGGACAGAATCTCAGAGTGAGGGGAGATTCTGAGAGGATGTTTCCCCGTGTGGGAGAGTCTGGGAGTAGAGGGCAGAATCTCAGTGTGAGGGGAGATTCTGAGAGGATGTTTCCCCGTGTGGGAGAGTCTGGGAGCAGAGGACAGAATCTCAGAGTGAGGGGAGATTCTGAGAGGATGTTTCCCCGTGTGGGAGAGTCTGGGCCCAGAGGACAGAATCTCAGAGTGAGGGGAGATTCTGAGAGGATGTTTCCCCGTGTGGGAGAGTCTGGGAGCAGAGGGCAGAATCTCAGAGTGAGGGGAGATTCTGAGAGGATGTTTCCCCGTGTGGGAGAGTCTGGGCCCAGTGGGCAGAATCTCAGAGTGAGGGGAGATTCTGAGAGGATGTTTCCCCGTGTGGGAGAGTCTGGGAGCAGAGGGCAGAATCTCAGAGTGAGGGGAGATTCTGAGAGGATGTTTCCCCGTGTGGGAGAGTCTGGGCCCAGAGGACAGAATCTCAGTGTGAGGGGAGATTCTGAGAGGATGTTTCCCCGTGTGGGAGAGTCTGGGACCAGAGGACAGAATCTCAGAGTGAGGGGAGATTCTGAGAGGATGTTTCCCCGTGTGGGAGAGTCAGGGCCCAGAGGACAGAATCTCAGAGTGAGGGGAGATTCTGAGAGGATGTTTCCCCGTGTGGGAGAGTCTGGGCCCAGAGGACAGAATCTCAGAGTGAGGGGAGATTCTGAGAGGATGTTTCCCCGTGTGGGAGAGTCTGGGAGCAGAGGGCAGAATCTCAGAGTGAGGGGAGATGCTGAGAGGATGTTTCCCCGTGTGGGAGAGTCTGAGCCCAGAGGGCAGAATCTCAGAGTGAGGGGAGATTCTGAGAGGATGTTTCCCCGTGTGGGAGAGTCTGGGCCCGGAGGGCAGAATCTCAGAGTGAGGGGAGATTCTGAGAGGATGTTTCCCCGTGTGGGAGAGTCTGGGCCCAGAGGGCAGAATCTCAGAGTGAGGGGAGATTCTGAGAGGATGTTTCCCCGTGTGGGAGAGACTGGGACCAGAGGACAGAATCTCAGAGTGAGGGGAGATTCTGAGAGGATGTTTCCCCGTGTGGGAGAGTCTGGGAGCAGAGGACAGAATCTTAGTGAAGGGAGATTCTGAGAGGATGTTTCCCCGTGTGGGAGAGTCTGGGCCAAGAGGACAGAATCTCAGAGTGAGGGGAGATTCTGAGAGGATGTTTCCCCGCGTTGGAGAGTCTGGGCCCAGAGGGCAGAATCTCAGTGAGGGGAGATTCTGAGAGGATGTTTCCCCGTGTGGGTGAGTCTGGGCCCAGAGGACAGAATCTCAGAGTGAGGGGAGATTCTGAGAGGATGTTTCCCCGTGTGGGAGAGTCTGGAGCAGAGGACAGAATCTCAGAGTGAGGGGAGATTCTGAGAGGATGTTTCCCCGTGTGGGAGAGTCTGGGCCCAGAGGACAGAATCTCAGAGTGAGGGGAGATTCTGAGAGGATGTTTCCCCGTGTGGGAGAGTCTGGGCCCAGAGGACAGAATCTCAGAGTGAGGGGAGATTCTGAGAGGATGTTTCCCGTGTGGGAGAGTCTGGGAGCAGAGGACAGAATCTCAGAGTGAGGGGAGATTCTGAGAGGTTGTTTCCCCGTGTGGGAGAGTCTGGGCCCATAGGGCAGAATCTCAGTGAGGGAAGATTCTGAGAGGATGTTTCCCCATGTGGGAGAGTCTGGGAGCAGAGGACAGAATCTCAGAGTGAGTGTCGATGCTGAGAGGATGTTTCCCCGTGTGGGAGAGTCTGGGACCAGAGGACAGAATCTCAGAGTGAGGGGAGATTCTGAGAGGATGTTTCCCCGCGTGGGAGAGTCTGGGCCCAGAGGGCAGAATCTCAGTGAGGGGAGATTCTGAGAGGATGTTTCCCCGTGTGGGTGAGTCTGGGCCCAGAGGACAGAATCTCAGAGTGAGGGGAGATTCTGAGAGGATGTTTCCCCGTGTGGGAGAGTCTGGAGCAGAGGACAGAATCTCAGAGTGAGGGGAGATTCTGAGAGGATGTTTCCCCGTGTGGGAGAGTCTTGGCCCAGAGGACAGAATCTCAGAGTGAGGGGAGATTCTGAGAGGATGTTTCCCCGTGTGGGAGAGTCTGGGAGCAGAGGACAGAATCTCAGAGTGAGGGGAGATTCTGAGAGGATGTTTCCCCGTGTGGGAGAGTCTGGGCCCATAGGGCAGAATCTCAGTGAGGGGAGATTCTGAGAGGATGTTTCCCCATGTGGGAGAGTCTGGGAGCAGAGGACAGAATCTCAGAGTGAGGGTCGATGCTGAGAGGATGTTTCCCCGTGTGGGAGAGTCTGGGACCAGAGGACAGAATCTCAGAGTGAGGGGAGATTCTGAGAGGATGTTTCCCCGTGTGGGAGAGTCTGGGACCAGAGGACAGAATCTCAGAGTGAGGGGAGATTCTGAGAGGATGTTTCCCCGTGTGGGAGAGTCTGGGCCCAGAGGGCAGAATCTCAGAGTGAGGGGAGATTCTGAGAGGATGTTTCCCCGTGTGGGAGAGTCTGGGACCAGAGGACAGAATCTCAGAGTGAGGCGAGATTCTGAGAGGATGTTTCCCCGTGTGGGAGAGTCTGGGACCAGAGGACAGAATCTCAGAGTGAGGGGAGATTCTGAGAGGATGTTTCCCCGTGTGGGAAAGTCTGGGCCCAGAGGGCAGAATCTCAGTGAGGGGAGATTCTGAGAGGATGTTTCCCCGTGTGGGAGAGTCTGGGCCCAGAGGACAGAATCTCAGAGTGAGGGGAGATTCTGAGAGGATGTTTCCCCGTGTGGGAGAGTCTGGAGCAGAGGACAGAATCTCAGAGTGAGGGGAGATTCTGAGAGGATGTTTCCCCGTGTGGGAGAGTCTGGGCCCAGAGGACAGAATCTCAGAGTGAGGGGAGATTCTGAGAGGATGTTTCCCCGTGTGGGAGAGTCTGGGCCCAGAGGACAGAATTTCAGAGTGAGGGGAGATTCTGAGAGGATGTTTCCCCGTGTGGGAGAGTCTGGTCCCAGAGGACAGAATCTCAGAGTGAGGGGAGATTCTGAGAGGATGTTTCCCCGTGTGGGAGAGTCTGCGCCCAGAGGACAGAATCTCAGAGTGAGGGGAGATTCTGAGAGGATGTTTCCCCGTGTGAGAGAGTCTGGGAGTAGAGGGCAGAATCTCAGTGTGAGGGGAGATTCTGAGAGGATGTTTCCCCGTGTGGGAGAGTCTGGGAGCAGAGGACAGAATCTCAGAGTGAGGGGAGATTCTGAGAGGATGTTTCCCCGTGTGGGAGAGTCTGGGCCCAGAGGACAGAATCTCAGAGTGAGGGGAGATTCTGAGAGGATGTTTCCCCGTGTGGGAGAGTCTGGGAGCAGAGGGCAGAATCTCAGAGTGAGGGGAGATTCTGAGAGGATGTTTCCCCGTGTGGGAGAGTCTGGGCCCAGTGGGCAGAATCTCAGAGTGAGGGGAGATTCTGAGAGGATGTTTCCCCGTGTGGGAGAGTCTGGGAGCAGAGGGCAGAATCTCAGAGTGAGGGGAGATTCTGAGAGGATGTTTCCCCGTGTGGGAGAGTCTGGGCCCAGAGGACAGAATCTCAGTGTGAGGGGAGATTCTGAGAGGATGTTTCCCCGTGTGGGAGAGTCTGGGACCAGAGGACAGAATCTCAGAGTGAGGGGAGATTCTGAGAGGATGTTTCCCCGTGTGGGAGAGTCAGGGCCCAGAGGACAGAATCTCAGAGTGAGGGGAGATTCTGAGAGGATGTTTCCCCGTGTGGGAGAGTCTGGGCCCAGAGGACAGAATCTCAGAGTGAGGGGAGATTCTGAGAGGATGTTTCCCCGTGTGGGAGAGTCTGGGAGCAGAGGGCAGAATCTCAGAGTGAGGGGAGATGCTGAGAGGATGTTTCCCCGTGTGGGAGAGTCTGAGCCCAGAGGGCAGAATCTCAGAGTGAGGGGAGATTCTGAGAGGATGTTTCCCCGTGTGGGAGAGTCTGGGCCCGGAGGGCAGAATCTCAGAGTGAGGGGAGATTCTGAGAGGATGTTTCCCCGTGTGGGAGAGTCTGAGCCCAGAGGACAGAATCTCAGAGTGAGGGGAGATTCTGAGAGGATGTTTCCCCGTGTGGGAGAGTCTGTGAGCAGAGGGCAGAATCTCCGAGTGAGGGGAGATTCTGAGAGGATGTTTCCCCGTGTGGGAGAGTCTGGGCCCAGTGGACAGAATCTCAGAGTGAGGGGAGATTCTGAGAGGATGTTTCCCCGTGTGGGAGAGTCTCTGAGCAGAGGGCAGAATCTCAGAGTGAGGGGAGATTCTGAGAGGATGTTTCCCCGTGTGGGAGAGTCTGGGCCCAGAGGGCAGAATCTCAGAGTGAGGGGAGATTCTGAGAGGATGTTTCCCCGTGTGGGAGAGTCTGGGCCCAGAGGGCAGAATCTCAGAATGAGGGGAGATTCTGAGAGGATGTTTCCCCGTGTGGGAGAGTCTGGGACCAGAGGACAGAATCTCAGAGTGAGGGGAGATTCTGAGAGGATGTTTCCCCGTGTGGGAGAGTCTGGGCCCAGAGGACAGAATCTCAGAGTGAGGGGAGATTCTGAGAGGATGTTTCCCCGTGTGGGAGAGTCTGGGCCCAGAGGGCAGAATCTCAGAGTGAGGGGAGATTCTGAGAGGATGTTTCCCCGTGTGGGAGAGTCTGGGATCAGAGGGCAGAATCTCAGAGTGAGGGGAGATTCTGAGAGGATGTTTCCCCGTGTGGGAGAGTCTGGGACCAGAGGACAGAATCTCAGAGTGAGGCGAGATTCTGAGAGGATGTTTCCCCGTGTGGGAGAGTCTGGGCCCAGAGGGCAGAATCTCAGAGTGAGGGGAGATTCTGAGAGGATGTTTCCCCATGTTGGAGAGTCTGGGACCAGAGGGCAGAATCTCAGTGAGGGGAGATTCTGAGAGGATGTTTCCCCGTGTGGGAGAGTCTGGGCCCAGAGGACAGAATCTCAGAGTGAGGGGAGATTCTGAGAGGATGTTTCCCCGTGTGGGAGAGTCTGGAGCAGAGGACAGAATCTCAGAGTGAGGGGAGATTCTGAGAGGATGTTTCCCCGTGTGGGAGAGTCTGGGCCCAGAGGACAGAATCTCAGAGTGAGGGGAGATTCTGAGAGGATGTTTCCCCGTGTGGGAGAGTCTGGGCCCAGAGGACAGAATCTCAGAGTGAGGGGAGATTCTGAGAGGATGTTTCCCCGTGTGGGAGGGTCTGGGCCCATAGGGCAGAATCTCAGTGAGGGGAGATTCTGAGAGGATGTTTCCCCATGTGGGAGAGTCTGGGAGCAGAGGACAGAATCTCAGAGTGAGGGTCGATGCTGAGAGGATGTTTCCCCGTGTGGGAGAGTCTGGGAGCAGAGGACAGAATCTCAGAGTGAGGGGAGATTCTGAGAGGATGTTTCCCCGTGTGGGAGAGTCTGGGACCAGAGGACAGAATCTCAGAGTGAGGGGAGATTCTGAGAGGATGTTTCCCCGTGTGGGAGAGTCTGGGAGCAGAGGGCAGAATCTCAGAGTGAGGGGAGATTTTCAGAGGATGTTTCCCCGTGTGGGAGAGTCTGGGAGCAGAGGACAGAATCTCAGAGTGAGGGGAGATTCTGAGAGGATGTTTCCCCGTGAGGGAGAGTCTCGGACCAGAGGACAGAATCTCAGAGTGATGGGAGATTCTGAGAGGATGTTTCCCCGTGTGGGAGAGTCTGGGACCAGAGGACAGAATCTCAGAGTGAGGGGAGATTCTGAGAGGATGTTTCCCCGTGTGGGAGGGTCTGGGCCCAGAGGGCAGAATCTCAGAGTGAGGGGAGATTCTGAGAGGATGTTTCCCCGTGTGGGAGAGTCTGGGATCAGAGGGCAGAATCTCAGAGTGAGGGGAGATTCTGAGAGGATGTTTCCCCGTGTGGGAGAGTCTGGGACCAGAGGACAGAATCTCAGAGTGAGGCGAGATTCTGAGAGGATGTTTCCCCGTGTGGGAGAGTCTGGGACCAGAGGACAGAATCTCAGAGTGAGGGGAGATTCTGAGAGGATGTTTCCCCGTGTGGGAGAGTCTGGGAGCAGAGGACAGAATCTCAGAGTGAGGGGAGATTCTGAGAGGATGTTTCCCCGTGTGGGAGAGTCTGGAGCAGAGGACAGAATCTCAGAGTGAGGGGAGATTCTGAGAGGATGTTTCCCCGTGTGGGAGAGTCTGGAGCAGAGGACAGAATCTCAGAGTGAGGGGAGCTTCTGAGAGGATGTTTCCCCGTGTGGGAGAGTCTGCGCCCAGAGGACAGAATCTCAGAGTGAGGGGAGATTCTGAGAGGATGTTTCCCCGTGTGAGAGAGTCTGGGAGTAGAGGGCAGAATCTCAGTGTGAGGGGAGATTCTGAGAGGATGTTTCCCCGTGTGGGAGAGACTGGGCCCAGAGGACAGAATCTCAGAGTGAGGGGAGATTCTGAGAGGATGTTTCCCCGCGTGGGAGAGTCTGGGCCCAGAGGACAGAATCTCAGAGTGAGGGGAGATTCTGAGAGGATGTTTCCCCGTGTGGGAGAGTCTGGGCCCAGAGGGCAGAATCTCAGAGTGAGGGGAGATTCTGAGAGGTTGTTTCCCCGTGTGGGAGAGTCTGGGAGCAGAGGGCAGAATCTCAGAGTGAGGGGAGATTCTGAGAGGATGTTTCCCCGTGTGGGAGAGTCTGGGCCCAGAGGGCAGAATCTCAGAGTGAGGGGAGATTCTGAGAGGATGTTTCCCCGTGTGGGAGAGTCTGGGAGCAGAGGGCAGATTCTCAGAGTGAGGGGAGATTCTGAGAGGATGTTTCCCCGTATGGGAGAGTCTGGGACCAGAGGACAGAATCTCAGAGTGAGGGGAGATTCTGAGAGGATGTTTCCCCGTGTGGGAGAGTCTGGGCCCAGAGGGCAGAATCTCAGAGTGAGGGGAGATTCTGAGAGGATGTTTCGCCGTGAGGGAGAGTCTCGGACCAGCGGACAGAATCTCAGAGTGAGGGGAGATTCTGAGAGGATGTTTCCCCGTGTGGGAGAGTCTGGGCCCAGAGGACAGAATCTCAGAGTGAGGGGAGGTGCTGAGAGGTTGTTTCCCCGTGTGGGAGAGTCTGGGACCAGAGGACAGAATCTCAGAGTGAGGGGAGATTCTGAGAGGATGTTTCCCCGTGTGGGAGAGTCTGGGCCCAGAGGGCAGAATCTCAGAGTGAGGGGAGATTCTGAGAGGATGTTTCCCCGTGTGGGAGAGTCTGGGATCAGAGGGCAGAATCTCAGAGTGAGGGGAGATTCTGAGAGGATGTTTCCCCGTGTGGGAGAGTCTGGGACCAGAGGACAGAATCTCAGGGTGAGGCGAGATTCTGAGAGGATGTTTCCCCGTGTTGGAGAGTCTGGGACCAGAGGGCAGAATCTCAGTGAGGGGAGATTCTGAGCGGATGTTTCCCCGTGTGGGAGAGTCTGGTCCCAGAGGACAGAATCTCAGAGTGAGGGGAGATTCTGAGAGGATGTTTCCCCGTGTGGGAGAGTCTGCGCCCAGAGGACAGAATCTCAGAGTGAGGGGAGATTCTGAGAGGATGTTTCCCCGTGTGAGAGAGTCTGGGAGTAGAGGGCAGAATCTCAGTGTGAGGGGAGATTCTGAGAGGATGTTTCCCCGTGTGGGAGAGTCTGGGCCCAGAGGACAGAATCTCAGAGTGAGGGGAGATTCTGAGAGGATGTTTCCCCGCGTGGGAGAGTCTGGGCCCAGAGGGCAGAATCTCAGTGAGGGGAGATTCTGAGAGGATGTTTCCCCGTGTGGGTGAGTCTGGGCCCAGAGGACAGAATCTCAGAGTGAGGGGAGATTCTGAGAGGATGTTTCCCCGTGTGGGAGAGTCTGGGATCAGAGGGCAGAATCTCAGAGTGAGGGGAGATTCTGAGAGGATGTTTCCCCGTGTGGGAGAGTCTGGGACCAGAGGACAGAATCTCAGAGTGAGGCGAGATTCTGAGAGGATGTTTCCCCGTGTGGGAGAGTCTGGGCCCAGAGGGCAGAATCTCAGAGTGAGGGGAGATTCTGAGAGGATGTTTCCCCATGTTGGAGAGTCTGGGACCAGAGGGCAGAATCTCAGTGAGGGGAGATTCTGAGAGGATGTTTCCCCGTGTGGGAGAGTCTGGAGCAGAGGACAGAATCTCAGAGTGAGGGGAGATTCTGAGAGGATGTTTCCCCGTGTGGGAGAGTCTGGGCCCAGAGGACAGAATCTCAGAGTGAGGGGAGATTCTGAGAGGATGTTTCCCCGTGTGGGAGAGTCTGGGCCCAGAGGACAGAATCTCAGAGTGAGGGGAGATTCTGAGAGGATGTTTCCCCGTGTGGGAGAGTCTGGGCCCATAGGGCAGAATCTCAGTGAGGGGAGGTTCTGAGAGGATGTTTCCCCATGTGGGAGAGTCTGGGAGCAGAGGACAGAATCTCAGAATGAGGGTCGATGCTGAGAGGATGTTTCCCCGTGTGTGAGAGTCTGGGAGCAGAGGACAGAATCTCAGAGTGAGGGGAGATTCTGAGAGGATGTTTCCCCGTGTGTGAGAGTCTGGGCCCAGAGGACAGAATCTCAGAGTGAGGGGAGATTCTGAGAGGATGTTTCCCCGTGTGGGAGAGTCTGGGACCAGAGGACAGAATCTCAGAGTGAGGGGAGATTCTGAGAGGATGTTTCCCCGTGTGGGAGAGTCTGGAGCAGAGGACAGAATCTCAGAGTGAGGGGAGATTCTGAGAGGATGTTTCCCCGTGTGGGAGAGTCTGGAGCAGAGGACAGAATCTCAGAGTGAGGGGAGATTCTGAGAGGATGTTTCCCCGTGTGGGAGAGTCTGCGCCCAGAGGACAGAATCTCAGAGTGAGGGGAGATTCTGAGAGGATGTTTCCCCGTGTGAGAGAGTCTGGGAGTAGAGGGCAGAATCTCAGTGTGAGGGGAGATTCTGAGAGGATGTTTCCCGGTGTGGGAGAGACTGGGCCCAGAGGACAGAATCTCAGAGTGAGGGGAGATTCTGAGAGGATGTTTCCCCGCGTGGGAGAGTCTGGGCCCAGAGGACAGAATCTCAGAGTGAGGGGAGATTCTGAGAGGATGTTTACCCGTGTGGGAGAGTCTGGGCCCAGAGGGCAGAATCTCAGAGTGAGGGGAGATTCTGAGAGGATGTTTCCCCGTGTGGGAGAGTCTGGGCCCAGAGGGCAGAATCTCAGAGTGAGGGGAGATTCTGAGAGGATGTTTCGCCGTGTGGGAGAGTCTGGGAGCAGAGGGCAGAATCTCAGAGTGAGGGGAGATTCTGAGAGGATGTTTCCCCGTGTGGGAGAGTCTGGGAGCAGAGGGCAGAATCTCAGAGTGAGGGGAGATTCTGAGAGGATGTTTCCCCGTGTGGGAGAGTCTGGGCCCAGAGGGCAGAATCTCAGAGTGAGGGGAGATTCTGAGAGGATGTTTCCCCGTGTGGGAGAGTCTGGGAGCAGAGGACAGAATCTCAGAGTGAGGGGAGATTCTGAGAGGATGTTTCCCCGTGTGGAAGAGTCTGGGCCCAGAGGGCAGAATCTCAGAGTGAGGGGAGATTCTGAGAGGATGTTTCCCCGTGTGGGAGAGTTTGGGATCAGAGGGCAGAATCTCAGAGTGAGGGGAGATTCTGAGAGGATGTTTCCCCGTGTGGGAGAGTCTGGGACCAGAGGACAGAATCTCAGAGTGAGGCGAGATTCTGAGAGGATGTTTCCCCGTGTGGGAGAGTCTGGGCCCAGAGGGCAGAATCTCAGAGTGAGGGGAGATTCTGAGAGGATGTTTCCCCATGTTGGAGAGTCTGGGACCAGAGGGCAGAATCTCAGTGAGGGGAGATTCTGAGAGGATGTTTCCCCGTGTGGGAGAGTCTGGGCCCAGAGGACAGAATCTCAGAGTAAGGGGAGATTCTGAGAGGATGTTTCCCCGTGTGGGAGAGTCTGGAGCAGAGGACAGAATCTCAGAGTGAGGGGAGATTCTGAAAGGATGTTTCCCCGTGTGGGAGAGTCTGGGCCCAGAGGACAGAATCTCTGAGTGAGGGGAGATTATGAGAGGATGTTTCCCCGTGTGGGAGAGTCTGGGCCCAGAGGACAGAATCTCAGAGTGAGGGGAGATTCTGAGAGGATGTTTCCCCGTGTGGGAGAGTCTGGTCCCAGAGGACAGAATCTCAGAGTGAGGGGAGATTCTGAGAGGATGTTTCCCCGTGTGGGAGAGTATGCGCCCAGAGGACAGAATCTCAGAGTGAGGGGAGATTCTGAGAGGATGTTTCCCCGTGTGGGAGAGTCTGGGCCCAGAGGACAGAATCTCAGAGTGAGGCGAGATTCTGAGAGGATGTTTCCCCGTGTGGGAGAGTCTGGGCCGAGAGGACAGAATCTCAGAGTGAGGGGAGATTCTGAGAGGATGTTTCCCCGTGTGGGAGTGTCTGGGACCAGAGGACAGAATCTCAGAGTGAGGCGAGATTCTGAGAGGATGTTTCCCCGTGTGGGAGAGTCTGGGACCAGAGGACAGAATCTCAGAGTGAGGGGAGATTCTGAGAGGATGTTTCCCCGTGTGGGAGAGTCTGGGAGCAGAGGACAGAATCTCAGAGTGAGGGGAGATTCTGAGAGGATGTTTCCCCGTGTGGGAGAGTCTGGAGCAGAGGACAGAATCTCAGAGTGAGGGGAGATTCTGAGAGGATGTTTCCCCGTGTGGGAGAGTCTGGAGCAGAGGACAGAATCTCAGAGTGAGGGGAGATTCTGAGAGGATGTTTCCCCGTGTGGGAGAGTCTGCGCCCAGAGGACAGAATCTCAGAGTGAGGGGAGATTCTGAGAGGATGTTTCCCCGTGTGAGAGAGTCTGGGAGTAGAGGGCAGAATCTCAGTGTGAGGGGAGATTCTGAGAGGATGTTTCCCCGTGTGGGAGAGACTGGGCCCAGAGGACAGAATCTCAGAGTGAGGGGAGATTCTGAGAGGATGTTTCCCCGCGTGGGAGAGTCTGGGCCCAGAGGACAGAATCTCAGAGTGAGGGGAGATTCTGAGAGGATGTTTCCCCGTGTGGGAGAGTCTGGGCCCAGAGGGCAGAATCTCAGAGTGAGGGGAGATTCTGAGAGGTTGTTTCCCCGTGTGGGAGAGTCTGGGAGCAGAGGGCAGAATCTCAGAGTGAGGGGAGATTCTGAGAGGATGTTTCCCCGTGTGGGAGAGTCTGGGCCCAGAGGGCAGAATCTCAGAGTGAGGGGAGATTCTGAGAGGATGTTTCGCCGTGAGGGAGAGTCTGGGACCAGAGGACAGAATCTCAGAGTGAGGGGAGATTCTGAGAGGATGTTTCCCCGTGTGGGAGAGTCTGGGCCCAGAGGGCAGAATCTCAGAGTGAGGGGAGATTCTGAGAGGATGTTTCCCCGTGTGGGAGAGTCTGGGATCAGAGGGCAGAATCTCAGAGTGAGGGGAGATTCTGAGAGGATGTTTCCCCGTGTGGGATAGTCTGGGACCAGAGGACAGAATCTCAGAGTGAGGCGAGATTCTGAGAGGATGTTTCCCCGTGTGGGAGAGTCTGGGCCCAAAGGGCAGAATCTCAGAGTGAGGGGAGATTCTGAGAGGATGTTTCCCCATGTTGGAGAGTCTGGGACCAGAGGGCAGAATCTCAGTGAGGGGAGATTCTGAGAGGATGTTTCCCCGTGTGGGAGAGTCTGGGCCCAGAGGACAGAATCTCAGAGTGAGGGGAGATTCTGAGAGGATGTTTCCCCGTGTGGGAGAGTCTGGGCCCAGAGGACAGAATCTCAGAGTGAGGGGAGATTCTGAGAGGATGTTTCCCCGTGTGGGAGAGTTTGGTCCCAGAGGACAGAATCTCAGAGTGAGGGGAGATTCTGAGAGGATGTTTCCCCGTGTGGGAGAGTCTGCGCCCAGAGGACAGAATCTCAGAGTGAGGGGAGATTCTGAGAGGATGTTTCCCCGTGTGAGAGAGTCTGGGAGCAGAGGGCAGAATCTCAGAGTGAGGGGAGATTCTGAGAGGATGTTTCCCCGTGTGAGAGAGTCTGGGAGTAGAGGGCAGAATCTCAGTGTGAGGGGAGATTCTGAGAGGATGTTTCCCCGTGTGGGAGAGTCTGGGCCCAGAGGACAGAATCTCAGAGTGAGGGGAGATTCTGAGAGGATGTTTCCCCGCGTGGGAGAGTCTGGGCCCAGAGGGCAGAATCTCAGTGAGGGGAGATTCTGAGAGGATGTTTCCCCGTGTGGGTGAGTCTGGGCCCAGAGGACAGAATCTCAGAGTGAGGGGAGATTCTGAGAGGATGTTTCCCCGTGTGGGAGAGTCTGGGATCAGAGGGCAGAATCTCAGAGTGAGGGGAGATTCTGAGAGGATGTTTCCCCGTGTGGGAGAGTCTGGAGCAGAGGACAGAATCTCAGAGTGAGGCGAGATTCTGAGAGGATGTTTCCCCGTGTGGGAGAGTCTGGGAGCAGAGGACAGAATCTCAGAGTGAGGGGAGATTCTGAGAGGATGTTTCCCCGTGTGGGAGAGTCTGGGCCCAGAGGACAGAATCTCAGAGTGAGGGGAGATTCTGAGAGGATGTTTCCCCGTGTGGGAGAGTCTGGTCCCAGAGGACAGAATCTCAGAGTGAGGGGAGATTCTGAGAGGATGTTTCCCCGTGTGGGAGAGTCTGCGCCCAGAGGACAGAATCTCAGAGTGAGGGGAGATTCTGAGAGGATGTTTCCCCGTGTGGGAGAGTCTGGGCCCAGAGGACAGAATCTCAGAGTGAGGGGAGATTCTGAGAGGATGTTTCCCCGCGTGGGAGAGTCTGGGCCCAGAGGGCAGAATCTCAGTGAGGGGAGATTCTGAGAGGATGTTTCCCCGTGTGGGTGAGTCTGGGCCCAGAGGACAGGATCTCAGAGTGAGGGGAGATTCTGAGAGGATGTTTCCCCGTGTGGGAGAGTCTGGGATCAGAGGGCAGAATCTCAGAGTGAGGGGAGATTCTGAGAGGATGTTTCCCCGTGTGGGAGAGTCTGGGACCAGAGGACAGAATCTCAGAGTGAGGCGAGATTCTGAGAGGATGTTTCCCCGTGTGGGAGAGTCTGGGCCCAGAGGGCAGAATCTCAGAGTGAGGGGAGATTCTGAGAGGATGTTTCCCCATGTTGGAGAGTCTGGGACCAGAGGACAGAATCTCAGAATGAGGGGAGATTCTGAGAGGATGTTTCCCCGTGTGGGAGAGTCTGGGAGCAGAGGGCAGAATCTCAGAGTGAGGGGAGATTTTCAGAGGATGTTTCCCCGTATGGGAGAGTCTGGGAGCAGAGGACAGAATCTCAGAGTGAGGGGAGATTCTGAGAGGATGTTTCCCCGTGTGGGAGAGTCTGGAGCAGAGGACTGAATCTCAGAGTGAGGGGAGATTCTGAGAGGATGTTTCCCCGTGTGGGAGATTCTGGAGCAGAGGACAGAATCTCAGAGTGAGGGGAGATTCTGAGAGGATGTTTCCCCGTGTGGGAGAGTCTGGAGCAGAGGACAGAATCTCAGAGTGAGGGGAGATTCTGAGAGGATGTTTCCCCGTGTGGGAGAGTCTGGGCCCAGAGGGCAGAATCTCAGAGTGAGGGGAGATTCTGAGAGGATGTTTCCCCGTGTGGGAGAGTCTGAGCCCAGAGGGCAGAATCTCAGATTGAGGGGAGATTCTGAGAGGATGCTTCCCCGTGTGGGAGAGTCTGGGCCCAGAGGACAGAATCTCAGAGTGAGGGGAGATTCTGAGAGGATGTTTCCCCGTTTGGGAGAGTCTGGGCCCAGAGGACAGAATTTCAGAGTGAGGGGAGATTCTGAGAGGGTGTTTCCCCGTGTGGGAGAGTCTGGTCCCAGAGGACAGAATCTCAGAGTGAGGGGAGATTCTGAGAGGATGTTTCCCCGTGTGGGAGAGTCTGCGCCCAGAGGACAGAATCTCAGAGTGAGGGGAGATTCTGAGAGGATGTTTCCCCGTGTGAGAGAGTCTGGGAGTAGAGGGCAGAATCTCAGTGTGAGGGGAGATTCTGAGAGGATGTTTCCCCGTGTGGGAGAGTCTGGGCCCAGAGGACAGAATCTCAGAGTGAGGGGAGATTCTGAGAGGATGTTTCCCCGTGTGGGAGAGTCTGGGCCCAGAGGACAGAATCTCAGTGTGAGGGGAGATTCTGAGAGGATGTTTCCCCGTGTGGGAGAGTCTGGGCCCAGAGGGCAGAATCTCAGAGTGAGGGGAGATTCTGAGAGGATGTTTCCCCGTGTGGGAGAGTCTGGGCCCAGAGGACAGAATCTCAGAGTGAGGGGAGATTCTGAGAGGATGTTTCCCCGCGTGGGAGAGTCTGGGCCCAGAGGACAGAATCTCAGAGTGAGGGGAGATTCTGAGAGGATGTTTCCCCGTGTGGGAGAGTCTGGGCCCATAGGGCAGAATCTCAGAGTGAGGGGAGATTCAGAGTGGATGTTTCCCCGTGTGGGAGAGTCTGGGAGCAGAGGGCAGAATCTCAGAGTGAGGGGAGATTCTGAGAGGATGTTTCCCCATGAGGGAGCGTCTCGGACCAGAGGACAGAATCTCAGAGTGAGGAGAGATTCTGAGAGGATGTTTCCCCGTATGGGAGAATCTGGGATCAGAGGGCAGAATCTCAGAGTGAGGGGAGATTCTGAGAGGATGTTTCCCCGTGTGGGAGAGTCTGGGACCAGAGGACAGAATCTCAGAGTGAGGCGAGATTCTGAGATGATGTTTCCCCGTGTGGGAGAGTCTGGGACCAGAGGACAGAATCTCAGAGTGAGGGGAGATTCTGAGAGGATGTTTCCCCGTGTGGGAAAGTCTGGGCCCAGAGGGCAGAATCTCAGTGAGGGGAGATTCTGAGAGGATGTTTCCCCGTGTGGGAGAGTCTGGGCCCAGAGGACAGAATCTCAGAGTGAGGGGAGATTCTGAGAGGATGTTTCCCCGTGTGGGAGAGTCTGGAGCAGAGGACAGAATCTCAGAGTGAGGGGAGATTCTGAGAGGATGTTTCCCCGTGTGGGAGAGTCTGGGCCCAGAGGACAGAATCTCAGAGTGAGGGGAGATTCTGAGAGGATGTTTCCCCGTGTGGGAGAGTCTGGGCCCAGAGGACAGAATCTCAGAGTGAGGGGAGATTCTGAGAGGATGTTTCCCCGTGTGGGAGAGTCTGGGCCCAGAGGGCAGAATCTCAGAGTGAGGGGAGATTCTGAGAGGATGTTTCCCCGTGTGGGAGAGTCTGGGCCCAGTGGACAGAATCTCAGAGTGAGGGGAGATTCTGAGAGGATGTTTCCCCGCGTGGGAGAGTCTGGGCCCATAGGGCAGAATCTCAGAGTGAGGGGAGATTCTGAGAGGATGTTTCCCCGTGTGGGAGAGTCTGGGAGCAGGGGGCAGAATCTCAGAGTGAGGGGAGATTCTGAGAGGATGTTTCCCCGTGTGGGAGAGTCTGGGCCCAGAGGGCAGAATCTCAGAGTGAGGGGAGATTCTGAGAGGATGTTTCCCCGTGTGGGAGAGTCTGGGAGCAGAGGACAGAATCTCAGAGTGAGGTGAGATTCTGAGAGGATGTTTCCCCGTGTGGGAGAGTCTGGGCCCAGAGGGCAGAATCTCAGAGTGAGGGGAGATTCTGAGAGGATGTTTCCCCGTGTGGGAGAATCTGGGCCCAGAGGGCAGAATCTCAGAGTGAGGGGAGATTCTGAGAGGATGTTTCCCCGTGTGGGAGAGTCTGGGCCCAGAGGACAGAATCTCAGAGTGAGGGGAGATTCTGAGTGGATGATTCCCTGTGTGGGAGAGTCTGGGAGCAGAGGGCAGAATCTCAGAGTGAGGAGAGATTCTGAGAGGATGTTTCCCCGTGTGGGAGAGTCTGGGCCCAGAGGACAGAATCTCAGTGTGAGGGGAGATTCTGAGAGGATTTTTCCCCGTGTGGGAGAATCTGGGCCCAGAGGGCAGAATCTCAGAGTGAGGGGAGATTCTGAGAGGATGTTTCCCCGTGTGGGAGAGTCTAGGCCCAGAGGACAGAATCTCAGAGTGAGGGGAGATTCTGAGAGGATGTTTCCCCGTGTGGGAGAGTCTGGGCCCAGAGGACAGAATCTCAGAGTGAGGGGAGATTCTGAGTGGATGATTCCCTGTGTGGGAGAGTCTGGGAGCAGAGGGCAGAATCTCAGAGTGAGGAGAGATTCTGAGAGGATGTTTCCCCGTGTGGGAGAGTCTGGGCCCAGAGGACAGAATCTCAGTGTGAGGGGAGATTCTGAGAGGATTTTTCCCCGTGTGGGAGAATCTGGGCCCAGACAGCAGAATCTCAGAGTGAGGGGAGATTCTGAGAGGATGTTTCCCCGTGTGGGAGAGTCTGGGCCCAGAGGACAGAATCTCAGAGTGAGGGGAGATTCTGAGAGGATGTTTCCCCGTGTGGGAGAGTCTGGGCCCAGAGGACAGAATCTCAGAGTGAGGGGAGATTCTGAGAGGATGTTTCCCCGTGTAGGAGAGTCTGGGACCAGAGGACAGAATCTCAGAGTGAGGGGAGATTCTGAGAGGATGTTTCCCCGTGTGGGAGAGTTTGTGAGCAGAGGACAGAATCTCAGAGTGAGGGGAGATTCTGAGAGGATGTTTCCCCGTGTGGGAGAGTCTGGGATCAGAGGGCAGAATCTCAGAGTGAGGGGAGATTCTGAGAGGATGTTTCCCCGTGTGGGAGAGTCTGGAGCAGAGGACAGAATCTCAGAGTGAGGCGAGATTCTGAGAGGATGTTTCCCCGTGTGGGAGAGTCTGGGCCCAGAGGACAGAATCACAGAGTGAGGGGAGATTCTGAGAGGGTGTTTCCCCGTGTGGGAGAGTCTGGTCCCAGAGGACAGAATCTCAGAGTGAGGGGAGATTCTGAGAGGATGTTTCCCCGTGTGGGAGAATCTGGGAGTAGAGGGCAGAATCTCAGTGTGAGGGGAGATTCTGAGAGGATGTTTCCCCGTGTGGGAGAGTCTGGGCCCAGAGGACAGAATCTCAGAGTGAGGGGAGATTCTGAGAGGATGTTTCCCCGCGTGGGAGAGTCTGGGCCCAGAGGGCAGAATCTCAGTGAGGGGAGATTCTGAGAGGATGTTTCCCCGTGTGGGTGAGTCTGGGCCCAGAGGACAGAATCTCAGAGTGAGGGGAGATTCTGAGAGGATGTTTCCCCGTGTGGGAGAGTCTGGGATCAGAGGGCAGAATCTCAGAGTGAGGGGAGATTCTGAGAGGATGTTTCCCCATGTTGGAGAGTCTGGGACCAGAGGACAGAATCTCAGAGTGAGGGGAGATTCTGAGAGGATGTTTCCCCATGTGGGAGAGTCTGGGAGCAGAGGGCAGAATCTCAGAGTGAGGGGAGATTTTCAGAGGATGTTTCCCCGTGTGGGAGAGTCTGGGAGCAGAGGACAGAATCTCAGAGTGAGGGGAGATTCTGAGAGGATGTTTCCCCGTGTGGGAGAGTCTGGAGCAGAGGACTGAATCTCAGAGTGAGGGGAGATTCTGAGAGGATGTTTCCCCGTGTGGGAGAGTCTGGAGCAGAGGACAGAATCTCAGAGTGAGGGGAGATTCTGAGAGGATGTTTCCCCGTGTGGGAGAGTCTGGAGCAGAGGACAGAATCTCAGAGTGAGGGGAGATTCTGAGAGGATGTTTCCCCGTATGGGAGAGTCTGGGCCCAGAGGGCAGAATCTCAGAGTGAGGGGAGATTCTGAGAGGATGTTTCCCCGTGTGGGAGAGTCTGAGCCCAGAGGGCAGAATCTCAGATTGAGGGGAGATTCTGAGAGGATGCTTCCCCGTGTGGGAGAGTCTTTGCCCAGAGGACAGAATCTCAGAGTGAGGGGAGATTCTGAGAGGATGTTTCCCCGTTTGGGAGAGTCTGGGCCCAGAGGACAGAATCTCAGAGTGAGGGGAGATTCTGAGAGGATGTTTCCCCGTGTGGGAGAGTCTGCGCCCAGAGGACAGAATCTCAGAGTGAGGGGAGATTCTGAGAGGATGTTTCCCCGTGTGAGAGAGTCTGGGAGTAGAGGGCAGAATCTCAGTGTGAGGGGAGATTCTGAGAGGATGTTTCCCCGTGTGGGAGAGTCTGGGCCCAGAGGACAGAATCTCAGAGTGAGGGGAGATTCTGAGAGGATGTTTCCCCGCGTGGGAGAGTCTGGGCCCAGAGGACAGAATCTCAGAGTGAGGGGAGATTCTGAGAGGATGTTTCCCCGTGTGGGAGAGTCTGGGCCCATAGGGCAGAATCTCAGAGTGAGCGGAGATTCAGAGTGGATGTTTCCCCGTGTGGGAGAGTCTGGGAGCAGAGGGCAGAATCTCAGAGTGAGGGGAGATTCTGAGAGGATGTTTCCCCGTGAGGGAGCGTCTCGGACCAGAGGACAGAATCTCAGAGTGAGGAGAGATTCTGAGAGGATGTTTCCCCGTGTGGGAGAGTCTGGGATCAGAGGGCAGAATCTCAGAGTGAGGGGAGATTCTGAGAGGATGTTTCCCCGTGTGGGAGAGTCTGGGACCAGAGGACAGAATCTCAGAGTGAGGCGAGATTCTGAGAGGATGTTTCCCCGTGTGGGAGAGTCTGGGACCAGAGGACAGAATCTCAGAGTGAGGGGAGATTCTGAGAGGATGTTTCCCCGTGTGGGAAAGTCTGGGCCCAGAGGGCAGAATCTCAGTGAGGGGAGATTCTGAGAGGATGTTTCCCCGTGTGGGAGAGTCTGGGCCCAGAGGACAGAATCTCAGAGTGAGGGGAGATTCTGAGAGGATGTTTCCCCGTGTGGGAGAGTCTGGAGCAGAGGACAGAATCTCAGAGTGAGGGGAGATTCTGAGAGGATGTTTCCCCGTGTGGGAGAGTCTGGGCCCAGAGGACAGAATCTCAGAGTGAGGGGAGATTCTGAGAGGATGTTTCCCCGTGTGGGAGAGTCTGGGCCCAGAGGACAGAATCTCAGAGTGAGGGGAGATTCTGAGAGGATGTTTCCCCGTGTGGGAGAGTCTGGGCCCAGAGGGCAGAATCTCAGAGTGAGGGGAGATTCTGAGAGGATGTTTCCCCGTGTGGGAGAGTCTGGGCCCAGTGGACAGAATCTCAGAGTGAGGGGAGATTCTGAGAGGATGTTTCCCCGCGTGGGAGAGTCTGGGCCCATAGGGCAGAATCTCAGAGTGAGGGGAGATTCTGAGAGGATGTTTCCCCGTGTGGGAGAGTCTGGGAGCAGGGGGCAGAATCTCAGAGTGAGGGGAGATTCTGAGAGGATGTTTCCCCGTGTGGGAGAGTCTGGGCCCAGAGGGCAGAATCTCAGAGTGAGGGGAGATTCTGAGAGGATGTTTCCCCGTGTGGGAGAGTCTGGGAGCAGAGGACAGAATCTCAGAGTGAGGTGAGATTCTGAGAGGATGTTTCCCCGTGTGGGAGAGTCTGGGCCCAGAGGGCAGAATCTCAGAGTGAGGGGAGATTCTGAGAGGATGTTTCCCCGTGTGGGAGAGTCTGGGAGCAGAGGACAGAATCTCAGAGTGAGGTGAGATTCTGAGAGGATGTTTCCCCGTGTTGAAGATTCTGGGCCCAGAGGACAGAATCTCAGAGTGAGGGGAGATTCTGAGAGGATGTTTCCCCGTGTGGGAGCGTCTGGGAGCAGAGGACAGAATCTCAGAGTGAGGGGAGATTCTGAGAGGATGTTTTCCCGTGTGGGAGAGTCTGGGCCCAGAGGACAGAATCTCAGAGTGAGGGGAGATTCTGAGAGGATGTTTCCCCGTGTGGGAGAGTCTGGGCCCAGAGGACAGAATCTCAGAGTGAGGAGAGATTCTGAGAGGATGTTTCCCCGTGTGGGAGAGTCTGGGCCCAGAGGGCAGAATCTCAGAGTGAGGGGAGATTCTGAGAGGATGTTTTCCCGTGTGGGAGAGTCTGGGCCCAGAGGACAGAATCTCAGAGTGAGGGGAGATTCTGAGTGGATGATTTCCTGTGTGGGAGAGTCTGGGAGCAGAGGGCAGAATCTCAGAGTGAGGAGAGATTCTGAGAGGATGTTTCCCCGTGTGGGAGAGTCTGGGCCCAGAGGACAGAATCTCAGTGTGAGGGGAGATTCTGAGAGGATTTTTCCCCGTGTGGGAGAATCTGGGCCCAGAGGGCAGAATCTCAGAGTGAGGGGAGATTCTGAGAGGATGTTTCCCCGTGTGGGAGAGTCTAGGCCCAGAGGACAGAATCTCAGAGTGAGGGGAGATTCTGAGAGGATGTTTCCCCGTGTGGGAGAGTCTGGGCCCAGAGGACAGAATCTCAGAGTGAGGGGAGATTCTGAGTGGATGATTCCCTGTGTGGGAGAGTCTGGGAGCAGAGGGCAGAATCTCAGAGTGAGGAGAGATTCTGAGAGGATGTTTCCCCGTGTGGGAGAGTCTGGGCCCAGAGGACAGAATCTCAGTGTGAGGGGAGATTCTGAGAGGATTTTTCCCCGTGTGGGAGAATCTGGGCCCAGACAGCAGAATCTCAGAGTGAGGGGAGATTCTGAGAGGATGTTTCCCCGTGTGGGAGAGTCTGGGCCCAGAGGACAGAATCTCAGAGTGAGGGGAGATTCTGAGAGGATGTTTCCCCGTGTGGGAGAGTCTGGGCCCAGAGGACAGAATCTCAGAGTGAGGCGAGATTCTGAGAGGATGTTTCCCCGTGTGGGAGAGTCTGGGCCCAGAGGGCAGAATCTCAGAGTGAGGGGAGATTCTGAGAGGATGTTTCCCCATGTTGGAGAGTCTGGGACCAGAGGACAGAATCTCAGAGTGAGGGGAGATTCTGAGAGGATGTTTCCCCATGTGGGAGAGTCTGGGAGCAGAGGGCAGAATCTCAGAGTGAGGGGAGATTTTCAGAGGATGTTTCCCCGTGTGGGAGAGTCTGGGAGCAGAGGACAGAATCTCAGAGTGAGGGGAGATTCTGAGAGGATGTTTCCCCGTGTGGGAGAGTCTGGAGCAGAGGACTGAATCTCAGAGTGAGGGGAGATTCTGAGAGGATGTTTCCCCGTGTGGGAGAGTCTGGAGCAGAGGACAGAATCTCAGAGTGAGGGGAGATTCTGAGAGGATGTTTCCCCGTGTGGGAGAGTCTGGAGCAGAGGACAGAATCTCAGAGTGAGGGGAGATTCTGAGAGGATGTTTCCCCGTATGGGAGAGTCTGGGCCCAGAGGGCAGAATCTCAGAGTGAGGGGAGATTCTGAGAGGATGTTTCCCCGTGTGGGAGAGTCTGAGCCCAGAGGGCAGAATCTCAGATTGAGGGGAGATTCTGAGAGGATGCTTCCCCGTGTGGGAGAGTCTTTGCCCAGAGGACAGAATCTCAGAGTGAGGGGAGATTCTGAGAGGATGTTTCCCCGTTTGGGAGAGTCTGGGCCCAGAGGACAGAATCTCAGAGTGAGGGGAGATTCTGAGAGGATGTTTCCCCGTGTGGGAGAGTCTGCGCCCAGAGGACAGAATCTCAGAGTGAGGGGAGATTCTGAGAGGATGTTTCCCCGTGTGAGAGAGTCTGGGAGTAGAGGGCAGAATCTCAGTGTGAGGGGAGATTCTGAGAGGATGTTTCCCCGTGTGGGAGAGTCTGGGCCCAGAGGACAGAATCTCAGAGTGAGGGGAGATTCTGAGAGGATGTTTCCCCGCGTGGGAGAGTCTGGGCCCAGAGGACAGAATCTCAGAGTGAGGGGAGATTCTGAGAGGATGTTTCCCCGTGTGGGAGAGTCTGGGCCCATAGGGCAGAATCTCAGAGTGAGGGGAGATTCAGAGTGGATGTTTCCCCGTGTGGGAGAGTCTGGGAGCAGAGGGCAGAATCTCAGAGTGAGGGGAGATTCTGAGAGGATGTTTCCCCGCGAGGGAGCGTCTCGGACCAGAGGACAGAATCTCAGAGTGAGGAGAGATTCTGAGAGGATGTTTCCCCGTGTGGGAGAGTCTGGGATCAGAGGGCAGAATCTCAGAGTGAGGGGAGATTCTGAGAGGATGTTTCCCCGTGTGGGAGAGTCTGGGACCAGAGGACAGAATCTCAGAGTGAGGCGAGATTCTGAGAGGATGTTTCCCCGTGTGGGAGAGTCTGGGACCAGAGGACAGAATCTCAGAGTGAGGGGAGATTCTGAGAGGATGTTTCCCCGTGTGGGAAAGTCTGGGCCCAGAGGGCAGAATCTCAGTGAGGGGAGATTCTGAGAGGATGTTTCCCCGTGTGGGAGAGTCTGGGCCCAGAGGACAGAATCTCAGAGTGAGGGGAGATTCTGAGAGGATGTTTCCCCGTGTGGGAGAGTCTGGAGCAGAGGACAGAATCTCAGAGTGAGGGGAGATTCTGAGAGGATGTTTCCCCTGTGGGAGAGTCTGGGCCCAGAGGACAGAATCTCAGAGTGAGGGGAGATTCTGAGAGGATGTTTCCCCGTGTGGGAGAGTCTGGGCCCAGAGGACAGAATCTCAGAGTGAGGGGAGATTCTGAGAGGATGTTTCCCCGTGTGGGAGAGTCTGGGCCCAGAGGGCAGAATCTCAGAGTGAGGGGAGATTCTGAGAGGATGTTTCCCCGTGTGGGAGAGTCTGGGCCCAGTGGACAGAATCTCAGAGTGAGGGGAGATTCTGAGAGGATGTTTCCCCGCGTGGGAGAGTCTGGGCCCATAGGGCAGAATCTCAGAGTGAGGGGAGATTCTGAGAGGATGTTTCCCCGTGTGGGAGAGTCTGGGAGCAGGGGGCAGAATCTCAGAGTGAGGGGAGATTCTGAGAGGATGTTTCCCCGTGTGGGAGAGTCTGGGCCCAGAGGGCAGAATCTCAGAGTGAGGGGAGATTCTGAGAGGATGTTTCCCCGTGTGGGAGAGTCTGGGAGCAGAGGACAGAATCTCAGAGTGAGGTGAGATTCTGAGAGGATGTTTCCCCGTGTGGGAGAGTCTGGGCCCAGAGGGCAGAATCTCAGAGTGAGGGGAGATTCTGAGAGGATGTTTCCCCGTGTGGGAGAGTCTGGGAGCAGAGGACAGAATCTCAGAGTGAGGTGAGATTCTGAGAGGATGTTTCCCCGTGTTGAAGATTCTGGGCCCAGAGGACAGAATCTCAGAGTGAGGGGAGATTCTGAGAGGATGTTTCCCCGTGTGGGAGCGTCTGGGAGCAGAGGACAGAATCTCAGAGTGAGGGGAGATTCTGAGAGGATGTTTTCCCGTGTGGGAGAGTCTGGGCCCAGAGGACAGAATCTCAGAGTGAGGGGAGATTCTGAGAGGATGTTTCCCCGTGTGGGAGAGTCTGGGCCCAGAGGACAGAATCTCAGAGTGAGGAGAGATTCTGAGAGGATGTTTCCCCGTGTGGGAGAGTCTGGGCCCAGAGGGCAGAATCTCAGAGTGAGGGGAGATTCTGAGAGGATGTTTTCCCGTGTGGGAGAGTCTGGGCCCAGAGGACAGAATCTCAGAGTGAGGGGAGATTCTGAGTGGATGATTCCCTGTGTGGGAGAGTCTGGGAGCAGAGGGCAGAATCTCAGAGTGAGGAGAGATTCTGAGAGGATGTTTCCCCGTGTGGGAGAGTCTGGGCCCAGAGGACAGAATCTCAGTGTGAGGGGAGATTCTGAGAGGATTTTTCCCCGTGTGGGAGAATCTGGGCCCAGAGGGCAGAATCTCAGAGTGAGGGGAGATTCTGAGAGGATGTTTCCCCGTGTGGGAGAGTCTAGGCCCAGAGGACAGAATCTCAGAGTGAGGGGAGATTCTGAGAGGATGTTTCCCCGTGTGGGAGAGTCTGGGCCCAGAGGACAGAATCTCAGAGTGAGGGGAGATTCTGAGTGGATGATTCCCTGTGTGGGAGAGTCTGGGAGCAGAGGGCAGAATCTCAGAGTGAGGAGAGATTCTGAGAGGATGTTTCCCCGTGTGGGAGAGTCTGGGCCCAGAGGACAGAATCTCAGTGTGAGGGGAGATTCTGAGAGGATTTTTCCCCGTGTGGGAGAATCTGGGCCCAGACAGCAGAATCTCAGAGTGAGGGGAGATTCTGAGAGGATGTTTCCCCGTGTGGGAGAGTCTGGGCCCAGAGGACAGAATCTCAGAGTGAGGGGAGATTCTGAGAGGATGTTTCCCCGTGTGGGAGAGTCTGGGCCCAGAGGACAGAATCTCAGAGTGAGGGGAGATTCTGAGAGGATGTTTCCCCGTGTAGGAGAGTCTGGGACCAGAGGACAGAATCTCAGAGTGAGGGGAGATTCTGAGAGGATGTTTCCCCGTGTGGGAGAGTTTGTGAGCAGAGGACAGAATCTCAGAGTGAGGGGAGATTCTGAGAGGATGTTTCCCCGTGTGGGAGAGTCTGGGATCAGAGGGCAGAATCTCAGAGTGAGGGGAGATTCTGAGAGGATGTTTCCCCGTGTGGGAGAGTCTGGAGCAGAGGACAGAATCTCAGAGTGAGGCGAGATTCTGAGAGGATGTTTCCCCGTGTGGGAGAGTCTGGGCCCAGAGGACAGAATCTCAGAGTGAGGGGAGATTCTGAGAGGATGTTTCCCCGTGTGGGAGAGTCTGGTCCCAGAGGACAGAATCTCAGAGTGAGGGGAGATTCTGAGAGGATGTTTCCCCGTGTGGGAGAGTCTGCGCCCAGAGGACAGAATCTCAGAGTGAGGGGAGATTCTGAGAGGATGTTTCCCCGTGTGAGAGAATCTGGGAGTAGAGGGCAGAATCTCAGTGTGAGGGGAGATTCTGAGAGGATGTTTCCCCGTGTGGGAGAGTCTGGGCCCAGAGGACAGAATCTCAGAGTGAGGGGAGATTCTGAGAGGATGTTTCCCCGCGTGGGAGAGTCTGGGCCCAGAGGGCAGAATCTCAGTGAGGGGAGATTCTGAGAGGATGTTTCCCCGTGTGGGTGAGTCTGGGCCCAGAGGACAGAATCTCAGAGTGAGGGGAGATTCTGAGAGGATGTTTCCCCGTGTGGGAGAGTCTGGGATCAGAGGGCAGAATCTCAGAGTGAGGGGAGATTCTGAGAGGATGTTTCCCCGTGTGGGAGAGTCTGGGACCAGAGGACAGAATCTCAGAGTGAGGCGAGATTCTGAGAGGATGTTTCCCCGTGTGGGAGAGTCTGGGCCCAGAGGGCAGAATCTCAGAGTGAGGGGAGATTCTGAGAGGATGTTTCCCCATGTTGGAGAGTCTGGGACCAGAGGACAGAATCTCAGAGTGAGGGGAGATTCTGAGAGGATGTTTCCCCGTGTGGGAGAGTCTGGGCCCAGAGGACAGAATCTCAGAGTGAGGGGAGATTTTCAGAGGATGTTTCCCCGTGTGGGAGAGTCTGGGAGCAGAGGACAGAATCTCAGAGTGAGGGGAGATTCTGAGAAGATGTTTCCCCGTGTGGGAGAGTCTGGAGCAGAGGACTGAATCTCAGAGTGAGGGGAGATTCTGAGAGGATGTTTCCCCGTGTGGGAGAGTCTGGAGCAGAGGACAGAATCTCAGAGTGAGGGGAGATTCTGAGAGGATGTTTCCCCGTGTGGGAGAGTCTGGAGCAGAGGACAGAATCTCAGAGTGAGGGGAGATTCTGAGAGGATGTTTCCCCGTGTGGGAGAGTCTGGGCCCAGAGGGCAGAATCTCAGAGTGAGGGGAGATTCTGAGAGGATGTTTCCCCGTGTGGGAGAGTCTGAGCCCAGAGGGCAGAATCTCAGATTGAGGGGAGATTCTGAGAGGATGCTTCCCCGTGTGGGAGAGTCTTTGCCCAGAGGACAGAATCTCAGAGTGAGGGGAGATTCTGAGAGGATGTTTCCCCGTTTGGGAGAGTCTGGGCCCAGAGGACAGAATTTCAGAGTGAGGGGAGATTCTGAGAGGGTGTTTCCCCGTGTGGGAGAGTCTGGTCCCAGAGGACAGAATCTCAGAGTGAGGGGAGATTCTGAGAGGATGTTTCCCCGTGTGGGAGAGTCTGCGCCCAGAGGACAGAATCTCAGAGTGAGGGGAGATTCTGAGAGGATGTTTCCCCGTGTGAGAGAGTCTGGGAGTAGAGGGCAGAATCTCAGTGTGAGGGGAGATTCTGAGAGGATGTTTCCCCGTGTGGGAGAGTCTGGGCCCAGAGGACAGAATCTCAGAGTGAGGGGAGATTCTGAGAGGATGTTTCCCCGCGTGGGAGAGTCTGGGCCCAGAGGACAGAATCTCAGAGTGAGGGGAGATTCTGAGAGGATGTTTCCCCGTGTGGGAGAGTCTGGGCCCATAGGGCAGAATCTCAGAGTGAGGGGAGATTCAGAGTGGATGTTTCCCCGTGTGGGAGAGTCTGGGAGCAGAGGGCAGAATCTCAGAGTGAGGGGAGATTCTGAGAGGATGTTTCCCCGTGAGGGAGCGTCTCGGACCAGAGGACAGAATCTCAGAGTGAGGAGAGATTCTGAGAGGATGTTTCCCCGTGTGGGAGAGTCTGGGATCAGAGGGCAGAATCTCAGAGTGAGGGGAGATTCTGAGAGGATGTTTCCCCGTGTGGGAGAGTCTGGGACCAGAGGACAGAATCTCAGAGTGAGGCGAAATTCTGAGAGGATGTTTCCCCGTGTGGGAGAGTCTGGGACCAGAGGACAGAATCTCAGAGTGAGGGGAGATTCTGAGAGGATGTTTCCCCGTGTGGGAAAGTCTGGGCCCAGAGGGCAGAATCTCAGTGAGGGGAGATTCTGAGAGGATGTTTCCCCGTGTGGGAGAGTCTGGGCCCAGAGGACAGAATCTCAGAGTGAGGGGAGATTCTGAGAGGATGTTTCCCCGTGTGGGAGAGTCTGGAGCAGAGGACAGAATCTCAGAGTGAGGGGAGATTCTGAGAGGATGTTTCCCCGTGTGGGAGAGTCTGGGCCCAGAGGACAGAATCTCAGAGTGAGGGGAGATTCTGAGAGGATGTTTCCCCGTGTGGGAGAGTCTGGGCCCAGAGGACAGAATCTCAGAGTGAGGGGAGATTCTGAGAGGATGTTTCCCCGTGTGGGAGAGTCTGGGCCCAGAGGGCAGAATCTCAGAGTGAGGGGAGATTCTGAGAGGATGTTTCCCCGTGTGGGAGAGTCTGGGCCCAGTGGACAGAATCTCAGAGTGAGGGGAGATTCTGAGAGGATGTTTCCCCGCGTGGGAGAGTCTGGGCCCATAGGGCAGAATCTCAGAGTGAGGGGAGATTCTGAGTGGATGTTTCCCCGTGTGGGAGAGTCTGGGAGCAGGGGGCAGAATCTCAGAGTGAGGGGAGATTCTGAGAGGATGTTTCCCCGTGTGGGAGAGTCTGGGCCCAGAGGGCAGAATCTCAGAGTGAGGGGAGATTCTGAGAGGATGTTTCCCCGTGTGGGAGAGTCTGGGAGCAGAGGACAGAATCTCAGATTGAGGTGAGATTCTGAGAGGATGTTTCCCCGTGTGGGAGAGTCTGGGCCCAGAGGGCAGAATCTCAGAGTGAGGGGAGATTCTGAGAGGATGTTTCCCCGTGTGGGAGAGTCTGGGAGCAGAGGACAGAATCTCAGAGCGAGGTGAGATTCTGAGAGGATGTTTCCCCGTGTTGAAGAGTCTGGGCCCAGAGGACAGAATCTCAGAGTGAGGGGAGATTCTGAGAGGATGTTTCCCCGTGTGGGAGTGTCTGGGAGCAGAGGACAGAATCTCAGAGTGAGGGGAGATTCTGAGAGGATGTTTTCCCGTGTGGGAGAGTCTGGGCCCAGAGGACAGAATCTCAGAGTGAGGGGAGATTCTGAGAGGATGTTTCCCCGTGTGGGAGAGTCTGGGCCCAGAGGACAGAATCTCAGAGTGAGGGGAGATTCTGAGAGGATGATTCCCCGTGTGGGAGAGTCTGGGAGCAGGGAGCAGAATCTCAGAGTGAGGAGAGATTCTGAGAGGATGTTTCCCCGTGTGGGAGAGTCTGGGCCCAGAGGGCAGAATCTCAGAGTGAGGGGAGATTCTGAGAGGATGTTTTCCCGTGTGGGAGAGTCTGGGCCCAGAGGACAGAATCTCAGAGTGAGGGGAGATTCTGAGTGGATGATTCCCTGTGTGGGAGAGTCTGGGAGCAGAGGGCAGAATCTCAGAGTGAGGAGAGATTCTGAGAGGATGTTTCCCCGTGTGGGAGAGTCTGGGCCCAGAGGACAGAATCTCAGTGTGAGGGGAGATTCTGAGAGGATTTTTCCCCGTGTGGGAGAATCTGGGCCCAGAGGGCAGAATCTCAGAGTGAGGGGAGATTCTGAGAGGATGTTTCCCCGTGTGGGAGAGTCTGGGCCCAGAGGACAGAATCTCAGAGTGAGGGGAGATTCTGAGAGGATGTTTCCCCGTGTGGGAGAGTCTGGGCCCAGAGGACAGAATCTCAGAGTGAGGGGAGATTCTGAGAGGATGTTTCCCCGTGTGGGAGAGTCGGGGAGCAGAGGACAGAATCTCAGAGTGAGGGGAGATTCTGAGAGGACGTTTCCCCGTGTAGGAGAGTCTGGGACCAGAGGACAGAATCTCAGAGTGAGGGGAGATTCTGAGAGGATGTTTCCCCGTGTGGGAGAGTCTGGGCCCAGAGGACAGAATCTCAGAGTGAGGGGAGATTCTGAGAGGATGTTTCCCCGTGTGGGAGAGTTTGTGAGCAGAGGACAGAATCTCAGAGTGAGGGGAGATTCTGAGAGGTTGTTTCCCCGTGTGGGAGAGTCAGGGCCCAGAGGACAGAATCTCAGAGTGAGGGGAGATTCTGAGAGGATGTTTCCCCGTGTGGGAGAGTCTGGGCCCAGAGGACAGAATCTCAGAGTGAGGGGAGATTCTGAGAGGATGTTTCCCCGAGTGGGAGAGTCTGGGAGCAGGAAAAGTGACAGAAATTAAGTGTGCCCCCGTGCAGCGTTACGCTAATAATGTAAGTGACAGATAAAAAGCCTTCACACCATTTGAAAAACAGGATATTTGAAAGGAATTGAGCTCTCACTCTCCCACAGTCACAACAAATCATTTTAAGCATAGAAATAAAGCGAGAAAAGATAGCGGCAATACAGATTGTGCAAACCGGCAAAAGAATCACAGGAAACTGCTACAATTATGGCTAATGACTGTAGGTTAAAGAATAAAGTAAATACAAGATTAAGGTTAGCAACTTAACAATGGATTCTTTTCTAGAAGAACTTCAGATCGTTTCAAATTTGCGAGATCGGATTTCAGTTCGAGATTAAGCCGCTCAAGCCGTCCAGATAAACTCGACAGTAATTCAATTAATTTGAGGTTTTTGTTAAAAACCCAGTAATATCTCTTTCAAACCCTGGTTTAATAGCGAACATTGAAAATTGAAATCAGTTTAAAGAACAAGAAGGAAATTTGAGTAAAATTAAAGGAAAGAATAAATAAAGTTTGAGATCATGTAAAAGACGCAAACGGCATCATTCCGAATTCTCCACCCACTCTCCACCCCCTTTTGTACTCTGTACAAAATTTACCCATTTCAGCAAGCAGTTCATCTGAAAAAATATATACATCTGTAAGAATAGCCAATGCCTATAAAATCAATCAGTGGAAATTGACTTAAATGGAATAAAACCGATAAAGTTTTATGATGAAGCAGAATGGAGGATCTTGTTCAGTATTTTAATTAAGCGATTGTGAAATTGCTGTCTCTCTTTGAGAATCTGTAGCCAGGAGAGAGGGCTAACAGTTAACTCTGATATTTGCGAGCTGTGTGAATGTGTGTGTTTGGTCTGTGAATGTTCATATCTCTCTCTGCTAAGATTTAACTTCTGAGAAGTAACCTCGAGTTTATAATTTGCAACTTTGGAATAGGAACCAGAAGGATTTTTATCTAATTTTGCTAAAGTCCTGAAGTGCCAGGTTTCCTTTGTGAGTGTGGTGATATTTGTTTTTCGTGTGACATTGTGATTTAAAGATCATAGTTTAAGTGTAATTAACACATTTTTCTGTTCAAAGGGTATCATTGACATTTCCAGGGTAATTTTGATACACGAGGAATTTTAAGCAGGGTACAAAATCACGTCAGAATAAGCAAATATTAATTTTATAGTTTTCATTGGAAGTTAGGATAGTTGAAATACATCTGATCAATGCGGTGTTGGATTAGTCCCGGGTTACAACTTCCCTGACACAACGCAGATGTATTAATTCTGACATTGCAGAATTAATTGTCAAGGACAGATGGGTAACTCAAATATGTTCATGATCATGTTTCTTGTTTAAACAAAAGGAGGGTGGTGACAAAATGAAGTCTGGTCGAGAACTCTTCCTCCACCCCTTTTCAAACCTGCAGAGAATTGACCCGTGCTTGTTAGTGCCTGGATTTGGTACGTCTCTCTTGTGGGGACCATGAATTTGGATTCAGTTGAATTGTTTTTTGGAGCAGGCGAGGAGCTGGATTAGGGGTTTGCTCCTGTGCACGCTCTGGCTTTGTAATTCCGATAAAGTAATAAAAAAAACATCTGAAGATGTATTTTTAATTGGAACTTACAAATCTTAAAGTTTTGAATTGTCAGATTAGTTAACGCACTCTGTCCCAAGCAGAATGGATCTACGGTCTATAGATAACTCTTACACTGTCCTTGGCGGGCTTCTACTTAATACAGATTTCAATCCGCCCTTGACAACACCTAACACCTGGGGACGACCAGGACACTTTTCCACTTTTCCTTTAAATTTTTAGATTAAACATTCAAAAAAGGCTGGAATGACAGCGGCAGCTGTGGGGGACTCCTGATGGCTCCTGAGATCTCAGAACAACTACAAGCACTTAAAAGAGCAGGAACATCACAGATTTCACAACGGACACAGGATGCACGTAGCTATATGAGCTATGGTGCTCCATATAATTTTATTGACGAGATGTGCATCCCAGCAGCCAGAGACTGGGACAATGATGGAACTTATTTTCACGCGTGGCTGCAGCTACATTCGGGGAAAGACATCGGATGCGTATCCAACTTGTGTCTGTACTTCTCCCGCATTCCGGTATTGTTCATAATATGAACTAAATATGTATAGTGTTTTAAGTAAGGTTGTTATGAAGCCAATGACATGGGTGCCACTAGATTCTGAGGGCATGACAACCTACACAGGGTTCGAAGAGGCATAATCAATGATGCAGTGACTTGACTGAACACAGAAACTTCGATGGTAAAGTCACTGGACATGCGAAGGTTAAATGCGAAGGTGGAACAACTTACAGGAATAAGGAAGAGAATATTAGGGAAAGCAGAGAAAGGTCTAGCCAGCTTGGGGAAGAGAGCCTGGATATACAATTGAATAGGACAACAGTGTTAGGGACACACTAAGACATTCAACAATAATTAACAAACTCACCGACCAAGAAAGGGAGACAGCCTGAAGGCTCTGACAGAGGCAGCTAAGACACAACCTTGATCTGATCTAAAGGGGGAGGTGCCTGGTTGAATAGACAGTCGCAACTGGCTAAGCTAGCCAAATGGCAAGGGACGCTGGACAACCGTACTCTGAAGGGAGTAACCAGAGCATACTCAGCGATCCCCGACTGTAAAATGGACGAGATAACGGGGGTAGAGATGGTCCTGATGATCCATAGCATCACACCGGACTCAGAGCCATACCCTCAGAACACTGGAATCTTCCGGGCTAACACTTCCCTCAGGTACTATCTCACCGTGACCTCTGCTATACACAGGACTAATATATGGGATCTCCCTCACGGGGTGTAAAGAGAAAGGGGACATTACTGTGTGCCTCCGCCCAGTGGGACAGGGAGAGCTGGACGAATGTGGGATAATCAGAGCTCATGGTTGCGTCGTAGAGATTACACCTGCCTTCACGCAGGAGGAAAAGGAAAATATAGCGTCTCCGCCACTGCAACATCCTATCGCTATAATTTTTGTACCCCTTAGGCCCACCACTATAGGCCTGGCAAGGATCATTTGAGTTAGGATTTTAAGAGCCAGAGATGGTCCCATATCCTGCAGAAACTCTGAGGGAACGAAGACTCAAGATGGCTCGATCGGTTCAGCTTTACACCAGTTACCGAAAAAAAAATCCATGCTTTGAAAAAAAAAACCCAGAGGATCTACTTCAGAGTGAAAGTTAGTGGCAGAGAGTGTGGGACTGTCAGATGAGCTGACTTGAAAACTGCTATGATCGATATGGAGGCATTAAATGTGACATACATGGGTTCATTTGAGGGGTGATCTTTGAATCACATGCACGGTGTACGTACGGAACATCTGGGAGGTTACCTGCCCCAAAGGTCGTGTTAAACGTACCCTGCAGCCCTCGTATCGAATCATTGTGCTCATCTGGGATTCAGTAAACGTTTTCCAGGACCAAGAGGAGGGGATGTTGGAGGGGATATGACTGTGGGACATGGTGGGAAATCCTGCTTTTTCCAATATATAACGTTCTTAACTGTGTTGCAAATTATATCTAACTCTGCAGTCCGATGTACTTTCTGTGTCTGCTACTGGGATAACAGCCTTGTGTGCAAAACAAATGACTCATCGCCAGGTGCGTACTCAGAGACAAAGACTATTAACAAACTTTGCCCAAGGTCTGAATGCCTCGAGATATCCCTGCTCTGCCCAGCTAGCCGCAAGCTGAAGAATTAGCAACAACAGGAAAAGGCCGTAGATTACAAACTAATAACCATTTGTGGCATGGACTGAGATAATGGAGGACTAATTAGTGGCACGTAATGAATTGTGACGCAAATAAAGGTGATTGGCTGTATGTAAATGAGATTACAAACGGATTTCGCTTTCGAGTCTGCACATTAACCCGTGTGAACCTTAGCTCGAGTGAGAGAGAGTGCTGTCTAAAGGCTGCGGAGCCTCAGGCCTTTCTGCCACAATTCTGATATAATAAACTGCTTCTTTACTCAACCAAAAGGCCTGCGTGTGAATATTTTCACCTCTAACACGGGGATAAGGGGGGAAAGTGGAGTTGAGGATTATCACATCCGTCGTGATCTCACTGAATGGGGGAGCAGACTCCCGAGTGGCCGACTTCGGTTCCTGGTGTCGTATGGTCTGCAGTTGAGACAACATTTGAGAGGAGAGAAAGAGGATTAATTTTAACCTCAGTCTAACCTATTAATTCTATCCTAATGCAAGCTGGAAAATCAACCCTGTCTTCTGATTTTCCACTGGACAGATGTCAATATTGAATTGTACAATGTCAGAACTCCGTCCTCCATTTCAACTTATTTTCCCAGCAATTCCCAGGGTTCCACTTTGCTTTCAGAGAGTGCTAACCTTTGTACTGCCATTGACACCTACTCTAGACCAACGCTAGGCTTCTTTAGCACAACTATTCCCACTCCCTTTGCCTTTTCTTCCATTGCACCTTTGGTACGTCATCGCTGCCTGCACTCTAACCAATCCCTGACCTTCCCTTTTGTTCTCCTCGACTCCCCCCACCCCTCCCGAGCCCCTCTATAGTCAGCCGTGTTAACCCCATCGCTACGTCCCTCCAGTCCCGAAGGAGAGTCACTGTGGACTCGAGGCTAACCCTGTTTCTCTCCACCAACGATGCTGGGGTTGCGCTGGGGGAAAGCACTCCAAATCAGGTGGATTATTTCAAGTCATTCTTTCCACGGAGGCTATGTGACCTGCTCGGTGGTCGCAACATCTACCTTTCTGTCTTCTGGTGCATAATGTTTACTGGACAAAGACATCCCCTCGACTAGAAGTGGAAACTATTGATCAGCGTTTGTGGTTCATTTTTAATTTGTTTTTCTATCAGTTACAATAAAGCTGTCCTTGTTGTATTCCCAGTTGTGTTCATCAGCTCTCCTCCGCTGGGGTAGATTCCCCACATTGCAGTGTTCCATTCAGCAAATCTTCCCGCTTAAAGCCTGGTTTCCAAGTCCATGTAATCTCTGACATCCACTGGCTCATGAGGGGACAGGAGGAGGTGGGTCTGGAGGTCATCAGAATCTGCACGAGACAACAGATGTTTAGAAACCGCGCAAAGGCACCAGGGCCAGAATTGTGTCTGCACGGTCGCGCAACGGGACGGTGAGCCCTCATCCCAACATCATCGCCCACCCCCGCTGTGCCTCCGGTGGGTGGTGTCACACGGGGATGGTGGGGCTGTCTTATAAAGAGAGCACGGAGAGCCTCAGCCTGTGTCACCTTCTCAAAGAACTGTGTCCTCCAGAATTCCAAAGAATGAGAGCGGGTCTGATTGAAACCGACAAAATACTGAAAGAAGCAGACAGGGTTGAGGTGGGTAAGATGTTGCCCTCGGTCGGGGAGTCTGGAACCAGGAGGCACAACCTCAGAATCGGGGGGCAGCCACTTAGTGTGGCGACGAGGTGAAATGTCTTCACACGGAGGGTTGTGGATCTTCGGGATTCTCTATCCGGAGGCTGCGGAAACTCAGTTACTGAGTGTGTTCAAAGCAGAGATTGACAGATTCACAATAAGGTAAAGGGTTATGGGGATAGTGGTTGTATAAAAGGCACTGACGTGTCCAACCAGCCATGAGCAGACTGAATGTCAGTGCCAGCTCGAGGGGCTGAATGGTCTGTTTCTGGCTCAAGGGCAGACAATGGGGCAGATTAGCAAGCGACCTGCAGAATGGACAATGAACGTAATTTTGCCGTCTCTGGGTGGCATTGCTTGTCCGATGCTACCCGTACTCCATTCAAATGGGCAATGTGTACCTCAAGCTGCAGCACAATACTATCCCTTTTATCTCACCGCTCTATGCTGCCTTAAGTTAGAATCTCTGGAAACCATTCACACCTCATCTGTACCCCTTCGCGATGCTCTATGGCTTTGGCATGAGCCTGCTCGCCAGTCAATGAGATCAAGACTGTTCTGACATGATAATCTTCAACCCCAATTTCCCCCTTATCCCCGTGACCCTCGATTCCCCGACTGATTAACAATGTCTCTCTCGGGGGACCTGCGCTCGTGCCGTGAGGTATGGGTCAGGCAGGGGGTGGCTCCCCAGAGCATTCGTGTTTTGGGTCCTTTCCACCGGTTTTGGGGTTAAGTCGTGGTAATTAGAGCACGTCAAAAACCCAACTCAAGAATAGGGCACGAAAAGGAACGAGCTGCAGTCCGCCCGAGAGCTCGGGTTCGCTGCGGAGTGGTGTGCAGCAACGATGGCGGGAGCAAGCTGGGTGGGGGTGAGCTCGCTGGGTGGGGGTGAGCTCGCTGGGTGGGGTGATCTCGCTGGGTGGGGGTGATCTCGCTGGGTGGGGGTGAGCTCGCTGGGTGGGGGTGATCTCGCTGGGTGGGGGCGAGCTCGCTGGGTGGGGGTGAGCTCGCTGGGTGGGGGTGAGCTCGCTGGGTGGGGTGATCTCGCAGGGTGGGGGTGATCTCGCTGGGTGGGGGTGAGCTCGCTGGGTGGGGGTGATCTCGCTGGGTGGGGTCGCTGGGTGGGGGTGATCTCGCTGGGTGGGGGTGATCTCGCTGGGTGGGGGTTGGCTCGCTGGGTGGGGGTGATCTCGCTGGGTGGGGGTGATCTCGCTGGGTGGGGGTGAGCTCGCTGGGTGGGGTTTGGCTCGCTGGGTGGGGTGAGCTCGCTGGGTGGGGGTGATCTCGCTGGGTGGGGGTGAGCTCGCTGGGTGGGGTTTGGCTCGCTGGGTGGGGGTGAGCTCGCTGGGTGGGGTCGCTGGGTGGGGGTGATCTCGCTGGGTGGGGGTGAGCTCGCTGGGTGGGGGTGATCTCGCTGGGTGGGGGTGAGCTCGCTGGGTGGGGGTGAGCTCGCTGGGTGGGGGTGATCTCGCTGGGTGGGGGTGAGCTCGCTGGGTGGGGGTGATCTCGCTGGGTGGGGGTGAACTCGCTGGGTGGGGGTGATCTCGCTGGGTGGGGGTGAGCTCGCTGGGTGGGGGTGAGCTCGCTGGGTGGGGGTAAGCTCGCTGGGTGGGGTCGCTGGGTGGGGGTAAGCTCGCTGGGTGGGGGTGAGCTCGCTGGGTGGGGGTGAGCTCGCTGGGTGGGGGTGATCTCGCTGGGTGGGGGTGATCTCGCTGGGTGGGGGTGAGCTCGCTGGGTGTGGGTGAGCTCGCTGGGTGTGGGTGAGCTCGCTGGGTGGGGGTGAGCTCGCTGGGTGGGGGTGATCTCGCTGGGTGGGGGTGATCTTGCTGGGTGGGGGTGATCTCGCTGGGTGGGGTCGCTGGGTGGGGGTGAGCTCGCTGGGTGGGGTCGCTGGGTGGGGGTGAGCTCGCTGGGTGGAGGTGAGCTCGCTGGGTGGGGGTGAGCTCGCTGGGTGTGGGTGAGCTCGCTGGGTGTGGGTGAGCTCGCTGGGTGGGGGTGAGCTCGCTGGGTGGGGGTGATCTCGCTGGGTGGGGGTGATCTTGCTGGGTGGGGGTGATCTCGCTGGGTGGGGTCGCTGGGTGGGGGTGAGCTCGCTGGGTGGGGTCGCTGGGTGGGGGTGATCTCGCTGGGTGGGGGTGAGCTCGCTGGGTGGGGGTGATCTCGCTGGGTGGGGGTGAGCTCGCTGGGTGGGGGTGATCTCGCTGGGTGGGGGTGAGCTCGCTGGGTGGGGGTGAGCTCGCTGGGTGGTGTCGCTCGGTGGGGGTAAGCTCGCTGGGTGGGGGTGAGCTCGCTGGGTGGGGGTGGGGTCGCTGGGCGGGGGTGAGCTCGCTGGGTGGGGGTAAGCTCGCTGGGTGGGGGTGAGCTCGTTGTGTGGGGTCGCTGGGTGGGGGTTGGCTCGCTGGGTGGGGTCGCTGGGTGGGGGTGAGCTCGCTGGGTGGGGGTGAGCTCGCTGGGTGGGGGTGATCTCGCTGGGTGGGGGTGAGCTCGCTGGGTGGGGGTGATCTCGCTGGGTGGGGGTGAGCTCGCTGGGTGGGGCTGAGCTCGCTGGGTGGGGGTGAGCTCGCTGTGTGGGGGTGATCTCGCTGGGTGTGGGTGAGCTCGCTGGGTGGGGGTGATCTTGCTGGGTGGGGGTGATCTTGCTGGGCGGGGGTGAGCTCGCTGGGTGGGGGTGAGCTCGCTGGGTGGGGTCGCTGGGTGGGGGTGATCTCGCTGGGTGGGGGTGAGCTCGCTGGGTGGGGGTGAGCTCGCTGGGTGGGGTCGCTGGGTGGGGGTGATCTCGCTGGGTGGGGGTAAGCTCGCTGGGTGGGGGTGAGCTCGCTGGGTGGGGGTGATCTCGCTGGGTGGGGGTGAGCTCGCTGGGTGGGGATGAGCTCGCTGGGTGAGGGTGATCTCGCTGGGTGGGGGTGAGCTCGCTGGGTGGGGGTGAGCTCGCTGGGTGAGGGTGATCTCGCTGGGTGGGGGTGAGCTCGCTGGGTGGGGGTGAGCCCGCTGGGTGGGGGTAAGCTCGCTGGGTGGGGGTAAGCTCGCTGGGTGGGGGTGAGCTCGCTGGGTGGGGGTGATCTCGCTGGGTGAGGGTGATCTCGCCGGGTGGGGGTGATCTCGCTGGGTGGGGGTGAGCTCGCTGGGTGGGGTCGCTGGGTGGGGGTGAGCTCGCTGGGTGGGGTTGAGCTCGCTGGGTGGGGGTGAGCTCGCCGGGTGAGGGTTGGCTCGCTGGGTGGGGGTGAGCTCGCTGGGTGGGGGTGAGCTCGCTGGGTGGGGGTGATCTCGCTGGGTGGGGGTGATCTCGCTGGGTGAGGGTGATCTCGCTGGGTGGGGGTTGGCTCGCTGGGTGGGAGTGAACTCGCTGGGTGGGGGTGAGCTCGCTGGGTGGGGGTGATCTCGCTGGGTGGGGGTGAACTCGCTGGGTGGGGTCGCTGGGTGGGGGTAAGCTCGCTGGGTGGGGGTGAGCTTGCTGGGTGGGGGTGAGCTCGCTGGGTGGGGTCGCTGGGTGGGGGTGAGCTCGCTGGGTGGGGGTGAGCTCGCTGGGTGGGGGTGAGCTCGCTGGGTGGGGTCGCTGGGTGGGGGTGAGCTCGCTGGGTGGGGGGGATCTCGCTGGGTGAGGGTGATCTCGCTGGGTGGGGGTGAGCTCGCTGGGTGGGGGTGAGATCGCTGGGTGGGGGTGAGATCGCTGGGTGGGGGTGATGTCGCTGGGTGGGGTCGCTGGGTGGGGGTGAGCTCGCTGGGTGGGGGTGAGCTCGCTGGGTGGGGGTGAGCTCGCTGGGTGGGGGTGATCTCGCTGGGTGGGGGTGATCTCGCTGTGTGGGGGTGAACTCGCTGGGTGGGGTCGCTGGGTGGGGGTGATCTCGCTGGGTGGGGGTGAGCTCGCTGGGTGGGGGTAAGCTCGCTGGGTGGGGGTGAGCTCGCTGGGTGGGGGTGAGCTCGCTGGGTGGGGTCGCTGGGTGGGGGTGAGCTCGCTGGGTGGGGGTGAGCTCGCTGGGTGGGGTCGCTGGGTGGGGGTGATCTCGCTGGGTGGGGGTGAGCTCGCTGGGTGGGGGTGATCTCGCTGGGTGGGGTTGAGCTCGCTGGGTGGGGGTGAGCTCGCTGTGTGGGGGTGAGCTCGCTGGGTGGGGGTGAGCTCGCTGGGTGGGGGTGAGCTCGCTGGGTGGCGGTGAGCTCGCTGGGTGGGGGTGATCTCGCTGGGTGGGGGTGAGCTCGCTGGGTGGGGGTGAGCTCGCTGGGTGGGGGTGAGCCCGCTGGGTGGGGGTGAGCTCGCTGGGTGGGGGTGAGCTCGCTGGGTGGGGTGAGCTCGCTGGGTGGGGTGAGCTCGCTGGGTGGGGTGAGCTCGCTGGGTGGGGGTGAGCTCGCTGGGTGGGGTGAGCTCGCTGGGTGGGGTGAGCTCGCTGGGTGATCTCGCTGGGTGGGGGTGATCTCGCTGGGTGATCTCGCTGGGTGGGGGTGATCTCGCTGGGTGATCTCGCTGGGTAGGGGTGAGCTCGCTGGGTGGGGGTGAGCTCGCTGGGTGGGGGTGATCTCGCTGGGTGGGGGTGATCTCGCTGGGTGGGGGTGAGCTCGCTGGGTGGGGGTGATCTTGCTGGGTGGGGGTGATCTCGCTGGGTGGGGTCGCTGGGTGGGGGTGAGCTCGCTGGGTGGGGGTGAGCCCGCTGGGTGGGGGTGAGCTCGCTGGGTGGGGTCGCTGGGTGGGGGTGAGCTCGCTGGGTGGGGGTTGGCTCGCTGGGTGGGGGTGAGCTCGCTGGGTGGGGGTGAGCTCGCTGGGTGGGGGTGAGCTCGCTGGGTGGGGGTGATCTCGCTGGGTGGGGGTGAGCTCGCTGGGTGGGGGTGAGCTCGCTGGGTGGGGGTGAGCTCGCTGGGTGGGGTCGCTGGGTGGGGGTGAGCTCGCTGGGTGGGGGTGATCTCGCTGGGTGGGGGTGAGCTCGCTGGGTGGGGCTGAGCTCGCTGGGTGGGGGTGAGCTCGCTGGGTGGGGGTGAGCTCGCTGGGTGAGCTCGCTGGGTGGGGGTAAGCTCGCTGGGTGGGGGTGAGCTCGCTGGGTGGGGGTGATCTCGCTGGGTGGGGGTGAGCTCGCTGGGTGAGGGTGATCTCGCTGGGTGGGGGTGAGCTCGCTGGGTGGGGGTGAGCCCGCTGGGTGGGGGTGAGCTCGCTGGGTGGGGGTGAGCCCGCTGGGTGGGGGTAAGCTCGCTGGGTGGGGGTGAGCTCGCTGGGTGGGGGTGATCTCGCTGGGTGAGGGTGATCTCGCTGGGTGAGGGTGATCTCGCCGGGTGGGGGTGATCTCGCTGGGTGGGGGTGATCTCGCTGGGTGGGGGTGAGCTCGCTGGGTGGGGGTGAGCTCGCTGGGTGGGGGTGAGCTCGCTGGGTGGGGGTGAGCCCGCTGGGTGGGGGTAAGCTCGCTGGGTGGGGTCGCTGGGTGGGGGTTATCTCGCTGGGTGGGGGTGATCTCGCTGGGCGGGGGTGATCTCGCTGGGTGAGCTCGCTGGGTGGGGGTGAGCTCGCTGGGTGGGGTGATCTCGCTGGGTGGGGGTGATCTCGCTGGGTGGGATCGCTGGGTGGGGGTGATCTCGCTGGGTGGGGGTGAGCTCGCTGGGTGGGGTCGCTGGGTGGGGGTGAGCTCGCTGGGTGGGGTCGCTGGGTGGGGGTGAGCTCGCTGGGTGGGGTCGCTGGGTGGGGGTGATCTCGCTGGGTGGGGGTGAGCTCGCTGGGTGGGGGTGAGCTCGCTGGGTGGGGGTGAGCTCGCTGGGTGGGGTCGCTGGGTGGGGGTGATCTCGCTGGGTGGGGGTGATCTCGCTGGGTGGGGGTGAACTCGCTGGGTGGGGGTGATCTCGCTGGGTGGGGGTGAGCTCGCTGGGTGGGGGTGACCTCGCTGGGTGGGGGTGAGCTCGCTGGGTGGGGGTAAGCTCGCTGGGTGGGGTCGCTGGGTGGGGGTGAGCTCGCTGGGTGGGGGTGATCTCGCTGGGTGGGGGTGAGCTCGCTGGGTGGGGGTGATCTTGCTGGGTGGGGGTGATCTTGCTGGGTGGGGGTGATCTCGCTGGGTGGGGTCGCTGGGTGGGGGTGAGCTCGCTGGGTGGGGTCGCTGGGTGGGGGTGAGCTCGCTGGGTGGGGTCGCTGGGTGGGGGTGAGCTCGCTGGGTGGAGGTGAGCTCGCTGGGTGGGGGTTGGCTCGCTGGGTGGGGGTGAGCTCGCTGGGTGGGGGTAAGCTCGCTGGGTGGGGGTGATCTTGCTGGGTGGGGGTGAGCTCGCTGGGTGGGGGTGAGCTCGCTGGGTGGGGGTGATCTCGCTGGGTGGGGGTGAGCTCGCTGGGTGGGGGTGATCTCGCTGGGTGGGGGTGAGCTCGCTGGGTGGGGGTGATCTCGCTGGGTGGGGGTGAGCTCGCTGGGTGGGGGTTGGCTCGCTGGGTGGGGGTGAGCTCGCTGGGTGGGGGTGAGCTCGCTGGGTGGGGGTTGGCTCGCTGGGTGGGGTCGCTGGGTGGGGTCGCTGGGTGGGGGTGAGCTCGCTGGGTGGGGGTTGGCTCGCTGGGTGGGGTCGCTGGGTGGGGGTGAGCTCGCTGGGTGGGGGTGAGCTCGCTGGGTGGGGTCGCTGGGTGGGGGTGAGCTCGCTGGGTGGGGGTGAGCTCGCTGGGTGGGGGTGATCTCGCTGGGTGGGGGTGAGCTCGCTGGGTGGGGGTGATCTCGCTGGGTGGGGATGATCTCGCTGGGTGGGGGTGAGCTCGCTGGGTGGGGTCGCTGGGTGGGGGTGAGCTCGCTGGGTGGGGTTGAGCTCGCTGGGTGGGGGTGAGCTCGCTGGGTGGGGGTGAGCTCGCTGGGTGGGGGTGAGCTCGCTGGGTGGGGGTGATCTCACTGGGTGGGGGTGATCTCGCTGGGTGAGGGTGATCTCGCTGGGTGGGGGTTGGCTCGCTGGGTGGGAGTGAACTCGCTGGGTGGGGGTGAGCTCGCTGGGTGGGGGTGATCTCGCTGGGTGGGGGTGAACTCGCTGGGTGGGGTCGCTGGGTGGGGGTAAGCTCGCTGGGTGGGGGTGAGCTCGCTGGGTGGGGGTGAGCTCGCTGGGTGGGGGTGAGCTCGCTGGGTGGGGGTGATCTCGCTGGGTGGGGGTGAGCTCGCTGGGTGGGGGTGATCTCGCTGGGTGGGGGTGAGCTCGCTGGGTGGGGGTGATCTCGCTGGGTGGGGATGATCTCGCTGGGTGGGGGTGAGCTCGCTGGGTGGGGTCGCTGGGTGGGGGTGAGCTCGCTGGGTGGGGTTGAGCTCGCTGGGTGGGGGTGAGCTCGCTGGGTGGGGGTGAGCTCGCTGGGTGGGGGTGATCTCGCTGGGTGAGGGTGATCTCGCTGGGTGGGGGTTGGCTCGCTGGGTGGGAGTGAACTCGCTGGGTGGGGGTGAGCTCGCTGGGTGGGGGTGATCTCGCTGGGTGGGGGTGAACTCGCTGGGTGGGGTCGCTGGGTGGGGGTAAGCTCGCTGGGTGGGGGTGAGCTTGCTGGGTGGGGGTGAGCTCGCTGGGTGGGGTCGCTGGGTGGGGGTGAGCTCGCTGGGTGGGGGTGAGCTCGCTGGGTGGGGTCGCTGGGTGGGGGTGATCTCGCTGGGTGGGGGTGAGCTCGCTGGGTGGGGGTGAGCTCGCTGGGTGGGGGTGAGCTCGCTGGGTGGGGGTGAGCTCGCTGGGTGGGGTCGCTGGGTGGGGGTGAGCTCGCTGGGTGGGGGTGATCTCGCTGGGTGGGGGTGATCTCGCTGGGTGAGGGTGATCTCGCTGGGTGGGGGTTGGCTCGCTGGGTGGGGGTGAACTCGCTGGGTGGGGGTGAGCTCGCTGGGTGGGGGTGAGATCGCTGGGTGGGGGTGATGTCGCTGGGTGGGGGTGAGCTCGCTGGGTGGGGGTGAGCTCGCTGGGTGGGGGTGAGCTCGCTGGGTGGGGGTGAGCTCGCTGGGTGGGGGTGATCTCGCTGTGTGGGGGTGAACTCGCTGGGTGGGGTCGCTGGGTGGGGGTGATCTCGCTGGGTGGGGGTGAGCTCGCTGGGTGGGGGTAAGCTCGCTGGGTGGGGGTGAGCTCGCTGGGTGGGGGTGAGCTCGCTGGGTGGGGTCGCTGGGTGGGGGTGAGCTCGCTGGGTGGGGGTGAGCTCGCTGGGTGGGGTCGCTGGGTGGGGGTGATCTCGCTGGGTGGGGGTGAGCTCGCTGGGTGGGGGTGATCTCGCTGGGTGGGGGTGAGCTCGCTGGGCGGGGGTGATCTCGCTGGGTGGGGGTGAGCTCGCTGGGTGGGGGTGAGCTCGCTGGGTGGGGGTGAGCTCGCTGGGTGGGGGTGAGCTCGCTGGGTGAGCTCGCTGGGTGGGGGTGAGCTCGCTGGGTGGGGGTGAGCTCGCTGGGTGGGGGTGATCTCGCTGGGTGGCGGTGAGCTCGCTGGGTGGGGGTGATCTCGCTGGGTGGGGGTGAGCTCGCTGGGTGGGGGTGAGCTCGCTGGGTGGGGGTGAGCTCGCTGGGTGGGGGTGAGCCCGCTGGGTGGGGGTGAGCTCGCTGGGTGGGGGTGAGCTCGCTGGGTGGGGTCGCTGGGTGGGAGTGAGCTCGCTGGGTGGGATTGAACTCGCTGGGTGGGGGTGAGCTCGCTGGGTGTGGGTGAGCTCGCTGGGTGGGGTGAGCTCGCTGGGTGGGGGTGATCTCGCTGGGTGGGGTCGCTGGGTGGGGGTGAGCTCGCTGGGTGGGGTCGCTGGGTGGGGGTGAGCTCGCTGGGTGGGGTCGCTGGGTGGGGGTGAGCTCGCTGGGTGGAGGTGAGCTCGCTGGGTGGGGGTAAGCTCGCTGGGTGGGGGTGAGCTCGCTGGGTGGGGTCGCTGGGTGGGGGTGAGCTCGCTGGGTGGGGTCGCTGGGTGGGGGTGATCTCGCTGGGTGGGGGTGAGCTCGCTGGGTGGGGGTGAGCTCGCTGGGTGGGGGTGAGCTCGCTGGGTGGGGTCGCTGGGTGGGGGTGAGCTCGCTGGGTGGGGTCGCTGGGTGGGGGTGATCTCGCTGGGTGGGGGTGAGCTCGCTGGGTGGGGTCGCTGGGTGGGGGTGAGCTCGCTGGGTGGGGTTGAGCTCGCTGGGTGGGGGTGAGCTCGCTGGGTGGGGGTGAGCTCGCTGGGTGGGGGTGAGCTCGCTGGGTGGGGGTGATCTCGCTGGGTGGGGGTGATCTCGCTGGGTGAGGGTGATCTCGCTGGGTGGGGGTGAGCTCGCTGGGTGGGGTCGCTGGGTGGGGGTAAGCTCGCTGGGTGGGGGTGAGCTTGCTGGGTGGGGGTGAGCTCGCTGGGTGGGGGTGAGCTCGCTGGGTGGGGTCGCTGGGCGGGGGTGATCTCGCTGGGTGGGGGTGATCTCGCTGGGTAGGGGTGAGCTCGCTGGGTAGGGGTGAGCTCGCTGGGTGGGGGTGAGCTCGCTGGGTAGGGGTGAGCTCGCTGGGTAGGGGTGAGCTCGCTGGGTGGGGGTGATGTCGCTGGGTGGGGGTGAGCTCGCTGGGTGGGGGTGAGCTCGCTGGGTGGGGTGAGCTCGCTGGGTGGGGGTGAGCTCGCTGGGTGGGGGGATCTCGCTGGGTGAGGGTGATCTCGCTGGGTGGGGGTGATGTCGCTGGGTGGGGGTGAGCTCGCTGGGTGGGGGTGAGCTCGCTGGGTGGGGTGAGCTCGCTGGGTGGGGTCGCTGGGTGGGGGTGATCTCGCTGGGTGGGGGCGAGCTCGCTGGGTGGGGTCGCTGGGTGGGGGTGATCTCGCTGGGTGGGGGTGAGCTCGCTGGGTGGGGTCGCTGGGTGGGGGTGATCTCGCTGGGTGGGGTCGCTGGGTGGGGGTGAGCTCGCTGGGTGGGGGTGATCTCGCTGGGTGGGGGTGAGCTCGCTGGGTGGGGTCGCTGGGTGGGGGTGAGCTCGCTGGGTGGGGTCGCTGGGTGGGGGTGATCTCGCTGGGTGGGGTGATCTCGCTGGGTGGGGGTGAGCTTGCTGGGTGGGGGTGAGCTCGCTGGGTGGGGGTGAGCTCGCTGGGTGGGGGTGATCTCGCTGGGTGGGGTCGCTGGGTGGGGTGATCTCGCTGGGTGGGGGTGATCTCGCTGGGTGGGGGTGAGCTCGCTGGGTGGGGTCGCTGGGTGGGGGTAATCTCGCTGGGTGGGGGTGAGCTCGCTGGGTGGGGGTGATCTCGCTGTGTGGGGGTGAACTCGCTGGGTGGGGTCGCTGGGTGGGGGTGAGCTCGCTGGGTGGGGGTGAGCTCGCTGGGTAGGGGTGAGTTCGCTGGGTGGGGGTGAGCTCGCTGGGTGGGGTCGCTGGGTGGGGGTGAGCTCGCTGGGTGGGGGTGAGCTCGCTGGGTGGGGGTGAGCTCGCTGGGTGGGGGTGAGCTCGCTGGGTGGGGTCGCTGGGTGGGGGTGATCTCGCTGGGTGGGGGTGAGCTCGCTGGGTGGGGGTGATCTCGCTGGGTGGGGGTGATCTCGCTGGGTGGGGGTGAGCTCGCTGGGTGGGGGTGATCTCGCTGGGTGGGGGTGAGCTCGCTGGGTGGGGGTGAGCTCGCTGGGTGGGGGTGATCTCGCTGGGTGGGGGTGAGCTTGCTGGGTGGGGGTGAGCTCGCTGGGTGGGGTCGCTGGGTGGGGGTAAGCTCGCTGGGTGGGGGTGAGCTCGCTGGGTGGGGGTGATCTTGCTGGGTGGGGGTGAGCTCGCTGGGTGGGGGTGAGCTCGCTGGGTGGGGGTGAGCTCGCTGGGTGGGGTCGCTGGGTGGGGGTGAGCTCGCTGGGTGGGGTCGCTGGGTGGGGGTGATCTCGCTGGGTGGGGGTGAGCTCGCTGGGTGGGGGTGATCTCGCTGGGTGGGGGTGATCTCGCTGGGTGGGGGTGAGCTCGCTGGGTGGGGGTGATCTCGCTGGGTGGGGGTGAGCTCGCTGGGTGGGGGTGAGCTCGTTGTGTGGGGTCGCTGGGTGGGGGTGAGCTCGCTGGGTGGGGGTTGGCTCGCTGGGTGGGGGTGATCTCGCTGGGTGGGGGTGAGCTCGCTGGGTGGGGGTGAGCTCGCTGGGTGGGGGTGATCTCGCTGGGTGGGGGTGAGCTCGCTGGGTGGGGGTGAGCTCGCTGGGTGGGGGTGAGCTCGCTGGGTGGGGGTGATCTCGCTGGGTGGGGGTGAGCTCGCTGGGTGGGGGTGATCTCGCTGGGTGGGGGTGATCTCGCTGGGTGGGGGTGATCTCGCTGGGTGGGGGTGAGCTCGCTGGGTGGGGGTGAGCTCGCTGGGTGGGGGTGATCTCGCTGGGTGGGGGTAAGCTCGCTGGGTGGGGGTAAGCTCGCTGGGTGGGGGTGAGCTCGCTGGGTGGGGGTGAGCTCGCTGGGTGGGGGTGAGCTCGCTGGGTGGGGGTGATCTCGCTGGGTGGGGGTGATCTCGCTGGGTGGGGGTGATCTCGCTGGGTGGGGGTGAGCTCGCTGGGTGGGGGTGAGCTCGCTGGGTGGGGGTGAGCTCGTTGTGTGGGGTCGCTGGGTGGGGGTGAGCTCGCTGGGTGAGGGTGATCTCGCTGGGTGGGGGTGAGCTCGCTGGGTGGGGGTGAGCTCGCTGGGTGGGGGCGATCTCGCTGGGTGGGGGTGAGCTCGCTGGGTGGGGGTGAGCTCGCTGGGTGGGGGTGATCTCGCTGGGTGGGGGTAAGCTCGTTGTGTGGGGTCGCTGGGTGGGGGTGAGCTCGCTGGGTGGGGGTTGGCTCGCTGGGTGGGGGTGAGCTCGCTGGGTGGGGGTGAGCTCGCTGGGTGGGGGTGATCTCGCTGGGTGGGGGTGAGCTCGCTGGGTGGGGGTGATCTCGCTGGGTGGGGGTGAGCTCGCTGGGTGGGGGTGATCTCGCTGGGTGGGGGTGAGCTCGCTGGGTGAGCTCGCTGGGTGGGGGTAAGCTCGCTGGGTGGGGGTGAGCTCGCTGGGTGGGGGTGATCTCGCTGGGTGGGGGTGAGCTCGCTGGGTGGGGATGAGCTCGCTGGGTGAGGGTGATCTCGCTGGGTGGGGGTTGGCTCGCTGGGTGGGGGTGAGCTCGCTGGGTGGGGTCGCTGGGTGGGGGTAAGCTCGCTGGGTGGGGGTGAGATCGCTGGGTGGGGGTGAGCTCGCTGGGTGGGGGTGATCTCGCTGGGTGGGGGTGAGCTCGCTGGGTGGGGGTGAGCTCGCTGGGTGGGGGTGAGCTCGCTGGGTGTGGGTGAGCTCGCTGGGTGTGGGTGAGCTCGCTGGGTGGGGGTGATCTTGCTGGGTGGGGGTGATCTCGCTGGGTGGGGGTTGGCTCGCTGGGTGGGGGTGAGCTCGCTGGGTGGGGGTGATCTTGCTGGGTGGGGGTGATCTCGCTGGGTGGGGGTTGGCTCGCTGGGTGGGGGTGAGCTCGCTGGGTGGGGGTGAGCTCGCTGGGTGGGGTCGCTGGGTGGGGGTGAGCTCGCTGGGTGGGGTCGCTGGGTGGGGGTGATCTCGCTGGGTGGGGGTGAGCTCGCTGGGTGGGGGTGATCTCGCTGGGTGGGGGTGAGCTCGCTGGGTGGGGGTGATCTCGCTGGGTGGGGGTGAGCTCGCTGGGTGGGGTCGCTGGGTGGGGGTGAGCTCGCTGGGTGGGGTTGAGCTCGCTGGGTGGGGGTGAGCTCGCTGGGTGGGGGTGAGCTCGCTGGGTGGGGGTAAGCTCGCTGGGTGGGGGTGAGCTCGCTGGGTGGGGGTTGGCTCGCTGGGTGGGGTCGCTGGGTGGGGGTAAGCTCGCTGGGTGGGGGTGAGCTCGCTGGGTGAGCTCGCTGGGTGGGGGTAAGCTCGCTGGGTGGGGGTGATCTCGCTGGGTGAGGGTGATCTCGCTGGGTGGGGGTTGGCTCGCTGGGTGGGGTCGCTGGGCGGGGGTGATCTCGCTGGGTGGGGGTGAGCTTGCTGGGTGGGGGTGAGCTCGCTGGGTGGGGTCGCTGGGTGGGGGTGAGCTCGCTGGGTGGGGGTGAGCTCGCTGGGTGGGGTCGCTGGGCGGGGGTGATCTCGCTGGGTGGGGGTGATCTCGCTGGGTGGGGGTTGGCTCGCTGGGTGGGGGTGAGCTCGCTGGGTGGGGGTGAGCTCGCTGGGTGGGGGTGATCTCGCTGGGTGGGGGTGATCTCGCTGGGTGGGGGTGAGCTCGCTGGGTGGGGGTAAGCTCGCTGGGTGGGGGTGAGCTCGCTGGGCGGGGGTGAGCTCGCTGGGTGGGGTCGCTGGGTGGGGGTGATCTCGCTGGGTGGGGGTGATCTCGCTGGGCGGGGGTGATCTCGCTGGGTGGGGTCGCTGGGTGGGGGTAAGCTCGCTGGGTGGGGTCGCTGGGTGGGGGTAAGCTCGCTGGGTGGGGGTGAGCTCGCTGGGTGGGGGTGAGCTCGCTGGGTGAGCTCGCTGGGTGGGGGTAAGCTCGCTGGGTGGGGGTGATCTCGCTGGGTGAGGGTGATCTCGCTGGGTGGGGGTGAGCTCGCTGGGTGGGGGTGATCTCGCTGGGTGGGGGTGAGCTCGCTGGGCGGGGGTGATCTCGCTGGGTGGGGGTGAGATCGCTGGGTGGGGGTGAGCTCGCTGGGTGGGGTGAGCTCGCTGGGTGGGGTCGCTGGGTGGGGGTGATCTCGCTGGGTGGGGGTGATCTCGCTGGGTGGGGGTGAGCTCGCTGGGCGGGGGTGATCTCGCTGGGTGGGGGTGATCTCGCTGGGTGGGGGTGAGCTCGCTGGGTGGGGGTGAGCTCGCTGGGTGGGGGTGAGCTCGCTGGGTGGGGGTGATCTCGCTGGGTGGGATCGCTGGGTGGGGGTGAGCTTGCTGGGTGGGGGTGAGCTCGCTGGGTGGGGGTGAGCTCGCTGGGCGGGGGCGCTGGGTGGGGGTGATCTCGCTGGGTGGGGGTGATCTCGCTGGGTGGGGGTGAGCTCGCTGGGCGGGGGTGATCTCGCTGGGTGGGGGTGATCTCGCTGGGTGGGGGCGCTGGGTGGGGGTGATCTCGCTGGGTGGGGGTGATCTCGCTGGGTGGGGGTGAGCTCGCTGGGCGGGGGTGATCTCGCTGGGTGGGGGTGATCTCGCTGGGTGGGGGTGAGCTCGCTGGGTGGGGGTGAGCTCGCTGGGTGGGGGTGATCTCGCTGGGTGGGGGTGATCTCGCTGGGTGGGATCGCTGGGTGGGGGTGAGCTTGCTGGGTGGGGGTGAGCTCGCTGGGTGGGGGTGAGCTCGCTGGGTGGGGGTGAGCTCGCTGGGTGGGGTGATCTCGCTGGGTGGGGGTGATCTCGCTGGGTGGGGTCGCTGGGTGGGGGTGAGCTTGCTGGGTGGGGGTGAGCTCGCTGGGTGGGGTCGCTGGGTGGGGGTAATCTCGCTGGGTGGGGGTGATCTCGCTGGGTGGGGTCGCTGGGTGGGGGTAATCTCGCTGGGTGGGGTGAGCTCGCTGGGTGGGGGTGATCTCGCTGGGTAGGGGTGAGTTCGCTGGGTGGGGGTGAGCTCGCTGGGTGGGGTCGCTGGGTGGGGGTGAGCTCGCTGGGTGGGGGTGAGCTCGCTGGGTGGGGGTGAGCTCGCTGGGTGGGGTCGCTGGGTGGGGGTGATCTCGCTGGGTGGGGGTGAGCTCGCTGGGTGGGGGTGATCTCGCTGGGTGGGGGTGAGCTCGCTGGGTGGGGGTGAGCTCGCTGGGTGGGGGTGATCTCGCTGGGTGGGGGTGAGCTCGCTGGGTGGGGGTGATCTCGCTGGGTGGGGGTGAACTCGCTGAGTGGGGGTGATCTCGCTGGGTGGGGGTGACCTCGCTGGGTGGGGGTGAGCTCGCTGGGTGGGGGTGAGCTCGCTGGGTGGGGGTGAGCTCGCTGGGTGGGGTCGCTGGGTGGGGGTAAGCTCGCTGGGTGGGGGTGAGCTCGCTGGGTGGGGGTGAGCTCGCTGGGTGGGGGTGATCTCGCTGGGTGGGGGTGAGCTCGCTGGGTGTGGGTGAGCTCGCTGGGTGTGGGTGAGCTCGCTGGGTGGGGTGAGCTCGCTGGGTGGGGGTGATCTTGCTGGGTGGGGGTGAGCTCGCTGGGTGGGGGTAAGCTCGCTGGGTGGGGGTGAGCTCGCTGGGTGGGGGTGAGCTCGCTGGGTGGGGTCGCTGGGTGGGGGTGAGCTCGCTGGGTGGGGTCGCTGGGTGGGGGTGATCTCGCTGGGTGGGGGTGAGCTCGCTGGGTGGGGGTGATCTCGCTGGGTGGGGGTGAGCTCGCTGGGTGGGGGTGATCTCGCTGGGTGGGGGTGAACTCGCTGAGTGGGGGTGATCTCGCTGGGTGGGGGTGACCTCGCTGGGTGGGGGTGAGCTCGCTGGGTGGGGGTAAGCTCGCTGGGTGGGGGTGACCTCGCTGGGTGGGGGTGAGCTCGCTGGGTGGGGGTGAGCTCGCTGGGTGGGGTCGCTGGGTGGGGGTGAACTCGCTGGGTGGGGGTGAGCTCGCTGGGTGGGGGTGATCTCGCTGGGTGGGGGTGAACTCGCTGAGTGGGGGTGATCTCGCTGGGTGGGGGTGACCTCGCTGGGTGGGGGTGAGCTCGCTGGGTGGGGGTAAGCTCGCTGGGTGGGGGTGAGCTTGCTGGGTGGGGGTGAGCTCGCTGGGTGGGGTCGCTGGGTGGGGGTGAGCTCGCTGGGTGGGGGTGAGCTCGCTGGGTGGGGTCGCTGGGCGGGGGTGATCTCGCTGGGTGGGGGTGAGCTCGCTGGGTGGGGGTGATCTCGCTGGGTGGGGGTGATCTCGCTGGGTGGGGGTGAGCTCGCTGGGTGGGGGTGAGCTCGCTGGGTGGGGGTGAGCTCGCTGGGTGGGGGTGAGCTTGCTGGGTGGGGGTGAGCTCGCTGGGTGGGGTCGCTGGGTGGGGGTGAGCTCGCTGGGTGGGGGTGAGCTCGCTGGGTGGGGTCGCTGGGCGGGGGTGATCTCGCTGGGTGGGGGTGAGCTCGCTGGGTGGGGGTGAGCTCGCTGGGTGGGGTCGCTGGGTGGGGGTTGGCTCGCTGGGTGGGGGTGAGCTCGCTGGGTGGGGGTGAGCTCGCTGGGTGGGGGTGAGATCGCTGGGTGGGGGTGATCTCGCTGGGTGGGGGTTGGCTCGCTGGGTGGGGGTGAACTCGCTGGGTGGGGCTGAGCTCGCTGGGTGGGGGTGAGATCGCTGGGTGGGGGTGATGTCGCTGGGTGGGGGTGAGCTCGCTGGGTGGGGGTGAGCTCGCTGGGTGGGGGTGAGCTCGCTGGGTGGGGGTGATCTCGCTGTGTGGGGGTGAACTCGCTGGGTGGGGGTGAGCTCGCTGGGCGGGGGTGAACTCGCTGGGTGGGGTCGCTGGGTGGGGGTGAGCTCGCTGGGTGGGGGTGATCTCGCTGGGTGGGGGTGAGCTCGCTGGGTGGGGGTAAGCTCGCTGGGTGGGGGTGAGCTCGCTGGGTGGGGGTGAGCTCGCTGGGTGGGGTCGCTGGGTGGGGGTGAGCTCGCTGGGTGGGGGTGAGCTCGCTGGGTGGGGTCGCTGGGTGGGGGTGATCTCGCTGGGTGGGGGTGAGCTCGCTGGGTGGGGGTGAGCTCGCTGGGTGGGGGTGATCTCGCTGGGTGGGGGTGAGCTCGCTGGGTGGGGGTGATCTCGCTGGGTGGGGGTGAGCTCGCTGGGCGGGGGTGAACTCGCTGGGTGGGGCTGAGCTCGCTGGGTGGGGGTGATCTCGCTGGGTGGGGGTGATCTCGCTGGGTGGGGGTGAGATCGCTGGGTGGGGGTGAACTCGCTGGGTGGGGGTGATGTCGCTGGGTGGGGGTGAACTCGCTGGGTGGGGGTGATGTCGCTGGGTGGGGTCGCTGGGTGGGGGTGAACTCGCTGGGTGGGGGTGAGCTCGCTGGGTGGGGGTGAGCTCGCTGGGTGGGGGTGAGCTCGCTGGGTGGGGGTGAGCTCGCTGGGTGGGGGTGAGATCGCTGGGTGGGGGTGATGTCGCTGTGTGGGGGTGAACTCGCTGGGTGGGGTCGCTGGGTGGGGGTGATCTCGCTGGGTGGGGGTGAGCTCGCTGGGTGGGGGTAAGCTCGCTGGGTGGGGGTGAGCTCGCTGGGTGGGGGTGAGCTCGCTGGGTGGGGTCGCTGGGTGGGGGTGAGCTCGCTGGGTGGGGGTGAGCTCGCTGGGTGGGGTCGCTGGGTGGGGGTGATCTCGCTGGGTGGGGGTGAGCTCGCTGGGTGGGGGTGATCTCGCTGGGTGGGGGTGAGCTCGCTGGGCGGGGGTGATCTCGCTGGGTGAGCTCGCTGGGTGGGGTCGCTGGGTGGGGGTGAGCTCGCTGGGTGAGCTCGCTGGGTGGGGTCGCTGGGTGGGGGTGAGCTCGCTGGGTGGGGTCGCTGGGTGGGGATGAGCTCGCTGGGTGGGGGTGAGCTCGCTGGGTGGGGGTGAGCTCGCTGGGTGGGGTCGCTGGGTGGGGGTGAGCTCGCTGGGTGGGGTCGCTGGGTGGGGGTGATCTCGCTGGGTGGGGGTGAGCTCGCTGGGTGGGGGTGAGCTCGCTGGGTGGGGGTGAGCTCGCTGGGTGGGGGTGAGCTCGCTGGGTAGGGGTGAGCTCGCTGGGTGGGGGTGAGCTCGCTGGGTGGGGTCGCTGGGTGGGGGTGAGCTCGCTGGGTGGGGGTGAGCTCGCTGGGTAGGGGTGAGCTCGCTGGGTGGGGGTGAGCTCGCTGGGTGGGGGTGAGCTCGCTGGGTGGGGGTGAGCTCGCTGGGTGGGGGTGAGCTCGCTGGGTGGGGGTGAGCTCGCTGGGTGGGGGTGAGCTCGCTGGGTGGGGGTGAGCTCGCTGGGTGGGGGTGAGCTCGCTGGGTGGGGGTGAGCTCGCTGGGTGGGAGTGAGCTCGCTGGGTGGGGGTGAGCTCGCTGGGTGTGGGTTGGCTCACTGGGTGGGGGTGAGCTCGCTGGGTGGGGGTGATCTCGCTGGGTGGGGGTGATCTCGCTGGGTGGGGTGAGCTCGCTGGGTGGGGGTGAGCTCGCTGGGTGGGGGTGAGCTCGCTGGGTGGGGGTGAGCTCGCTGGGTGGGGGTGAGCTCGCTGGGTGGGGTCGCTGGGTGGGGGTGATGTCGCTGGGTGGGGGTGAGCTCGCTGGGTGGGGGTGAGCTCGCTGGGTGGGGTCGCTGGGTGGGGGTGAGCTCGCTGGGTGGGGGTGATCTCGCTGGGTGGGGGTTGGCTCGCTGGGTGGGGGTGAGCTCGCTGGGTGGGGTGAGCTCGCTGGGTGGGGTCGCTGGGTGGGGGTGAGCTCGCTGGGTGGGGGTGAGCTCGCTGGGTGGGGGTGAGCTCGTTGTGTGGGGTCGCTGGGTGGGGGTGAGCTCGCTGGGTGGGGGTGAGCTCGCTGGGTGGGGTCGCTGGGTGGGGGTGATCTCGCTGGGTGGGGGTGATCTCGCTGGGTGGGGGTTGGCTCGCTGGGTGGGGGTGAGCCCGCTGGGTGGGGGTGAGCTCGCTGGGTGGGGGTGAGCTCGCTGGGTGCGGGTAAGCTCGCTGTGTGGGGGTGAGCTCGCTGGGTGGGGGTGAGCTCGCTGGGTGGGGGTGAGCTCGCTGGGTGGGGTCGCTGGGTGGGGGTGAGCTCGCTGGGTGGGGTCGCTGGGTGGGGGTGAGCTCGCTGGGTGGGGTCGCTGGGTGGGGGTGAGCTCGCTGGGTGGGGGTGAGCTCGCTGGGTGGGGGTGAGCTCGCTGGGTGGGGTCGCTGGGTGGGGGTGAGCTCGCTGGGTGGGGGTGAGCTCGCTGGGTGAGCTCGCTGGGTGGGGGTAAGCTCGCTGGGTGGGGGTGATCTCGCTGGGTGGGGGTGAGCTCGCTGGGTGGGGGTGATCTCGCTGGGTGGGGGTGAGCTCGCTGGGTGGGGATGAGCTCGCTGGGTGAGGGTGATCTCGCTGGGTGGGGGTGATCTCGCTGGGTGGGGGTGAGCTCGCTGGGTGGGGGTGAGCCCGCTGGGTGGGGGTAAGCTCGCTGGGTGGGGGTGATCTCGCCGGGTGGGGGTGAGCTCGCTGGGTGGGGGTGAGCTCGCTGGGTGGGGGTGAGCTCGCTGGGTGGGGGTGAGCCCGCTGGGTGGGGGTGAGCTCGCTGGGTGGGGGTGATCTTGCTGGGTGGGGGTGATCTCGCTGGGTGGGGGTTGGCTCGCTGGGTGGGGGTGAGCCCGCTGGGTGGGGGTAAGCTCGCTGGGTGGGGTCGCTGGGTGGGGGTGATCTCGCTGGGTGGGGGTGATCTCGCTGGGCGGGGGTGATCTCGCTGGGTGGGGGTGATCTCGCTGGGTGAGGGTGATCTCGCTGGGTGGGGGTTGGCTCGCTGGGTGGGGGTGAGATCGCTGGGTGGGGGTGAGCTCGCCGGGTGGGGGTGATCTCGCTGGGTGGGGGTGAGCTCGCTGGGTGGGGGTGAGCTCGCTGGGTGGGGGTGAGCTCGCTGGGTGGGGGTGAGCCCGCTGGGTGGGGGTAAGCTCGCTGGGTGGGGTCGCTGGGTGGGGGTGATCTCGCTGGGTGGGGGTGATCTCGCTGGGCGGGGGTGATCTCGCTGGGTGGGAGTGATCTCGCTGGGTGAGGGTGATCTCGCTGGGTGAGGGTGATCTCGCTGGGTGGGGGTGAGCTCGCTGGGTGGGGGTGAGCTCGCTGGGTGGGGGTTGGCTCGCTGGGTAGGGGTGAGCTCGCTGGGTGGGGGTGATCTCGCTGGGTGGGGGTGAGCTCGCTGGGTGGGGGTGACCTCGCTGGGTGGAGGTGATCTCGCTGGGTGGAGGTGATCTCGCTGGGTGGGGGTGAGCTCGCTGGGTGGGGGCGAGCTCGCTGGGTGGGGGTGAGCTCGCTGGGTGGGGGTGAGCTCGCTGGGTGGGGGTAAGCTCGCTGGGTGGGGGTGATCTCGCTGGGTGGGGGTGATCTCGCTGGGTGGGGGTGATCTCGCTGGGTGGGGTCGCTGGTTGGGGGTAAGCTCGCTGGGTGGGGGTGATCTCGCTGGGTGGGGGTGATCTCGCTGGGTGGGGGTGATCTCGCTGGGTGGGGTCGCTGGGTGGGGGTGAGCTCGCTGGGTGGGGGTGATCTCGCTGGGTGGGGGTGAGCTCGCTGGGTGGGGGTGAGCTCGCTGGGTGGGGTCGCTGGGTGGGGGTGATCTCGCTGGGTGGGGGTGAGCTCGCTGGGTGGGGGTGAGCTCGCTGGGTGGGGGTGATCTCGCTGGGTGGTGGTGAGCTCGCTGGGTGGGGGTGATCTCGCTGGGTGGGGGTGATCTCGCTGGGTGGGGTCGCTGGGTGGTGGTGAGCTCGCTGGGTGGGGGTGATCTCGCTGGGTGGGGGTGATCTCGCTGGGTGGGGTCGCTGGGTGGGGGTGAGCTCGCTGGGTGGGGGTGATCTCGCTGGGTGGGGGTGAGCTCGCTGGGTGGGGGTGAGCTCGCTGGGTGGGGTCGCTGGGTGGGGTGAGCTCGCTGGGTGGGGGTGAGCTCGCTGGGTGGGGTCGCTGGGTGGGGGTGATCTCGCTGGGTGGGGGTGAGCTCGCTGGGTGGGGGTGAGCTCGCTGGGTGGGGGTGATCTCGCTGGGTGGTGGTGAGCTCGCTGGGTGGGGGTGATCTCGCTGGGTGGGGGTGATCTCGCTGGGTGGGGGTGATCTCGCTGGGTGGGGGTGAGCTCGCTGGGTGGGGGTGAGCTCGCTGGGTGGGGGTGATCTCGCTGGGTGGGGGTGATCTCGCTGGGTGGGGGTTGGCTCGCTGGGTGGGAGTGAGCTCGCTGGGTGGGGTCGCTGGGTGGGGGTGAGCTCGCTGGGTGGGGGTGAGCTCGCTGGGTGGGGGTAAGCTCGCTGGGTGGGGGTGAGATCGCTGGGTGGGTTCGTTGGGTGGGGGTGAGCTCGCTGGGTGGGGGTTGGCTCGCTGGGTGGGGGTGAGCTCGCTGGGTGGGGGTGATCTCGCTGGGTGGGGTCGCTGGGTGGGGGTGATCTCGCTGGGTGGGGGTGAGCTCGCTGGGTGGGGGTAAGCTCGCTGGGTGGGGGTGAGCTCGCTGGGTGGGGGTGAGCTCGCTGGGTGGGGTCGCTGGGTGGGGGTGATCTCGCTGGGTGGGGGTGAGCTCGCTGGGTGGGGTCGCTGGGAGGGGGTAAGCTCGCTGGGTGGGGGTGAGCTCGCTGGGTGGGGGTGAGCTCGCTGGGTGGGGGTGAGCTCGCTGGGTGGGGGTGAGCTCGCTGGGTGGGGGTGAGCTCGCTGGGTGGGGGTGATCTCGCTGGGTGGGGGTGATCTCGCTGGGTGGGGGTGATCTCGCTGGGTGGGGGTGATCTCGCTGGGTGGGGGTGAGCTCGCTGGGTGGGGGTGATGTCGCTGGGTGGGGGTAAGCTCGCTGGGTGGGGGTGAGCTCGCTGGGTGGGGGTGATCTCGCTGGGTGGGGGTGAGCTCGCTGGGTGGGGGTGATCTCGCTGGGTGGGGGTGATCTCGCCGGGTGGGGGTGATCTCGCTGGGTGGGGGTGAGCTCGCTGGGTGGGGGTGAGCTCGCTGCGTAGGGGTGATCTCGCCGGGTGGGGGTGACCTCGCTGGGTGGGGGTGATCTCGCTGGGTGGGGGTGAGCTCGCTGGGTGGGGTCGCTGGGTGGGGGTGATCTCGCTGGGTGGGGGTGATCTCGCTGGGTGGGGGTGAGCTCGCTGGGTGGGGGTGAGCTCGCTGGGTGGGGGTGAGCTCGCTGGGTGGGGGTGAGCTCGCTGGGTGGGGGTGAGCTCGCTGGGTGGGGGTGGGCCCGCTGGGTGGGGGTAAGCTCGCTGGGTGGGGTCGCTGGGTGGGGGTGATCTCGCTGGGTGGGGGTGAGCTCGCTGGGTGGGGGTGATCTCGCTGGGTGGGGGTGAGCTCGCTGGGTGGGGGTGATCTCGCTGGGTGAGGGTGATCTCGCTGGGTGGGGGTGATCTCGCTGGGTGAGGGTGATCTCGCTGGGTGAGGGTGATCTCGCTGGGTGAGGGTGATCTCGCTGGGTGGGGGTGATCTCGCTGGGTGGGGGTGAGCTCGCTGGGTGGGGGTGATCTCGCTGGGTGGGGGTGATCTCGCTGGGTGGGGGTGATCTCGCTGGGTGAGGGTGATCTCGCTGGGTGAGGGTGATCTCGCTGGGTGAGGGTTGGCTCGCTGGGTGGGGTGAGCTCGCTGGGTGGGGTGAGCTCGCTGGGTGGGGTGAGCTCGCTGGGTGGGGGTGAGCTCGCTGGGTGGGGTGAGCTCGCTGGGTGGGGTGAGCTCGCTGGGTGGGGGTGAGCTCGCTGGGTGGGGGTGATCTCGCTGGGTGGGGGTGATCTCGCTGGGTGATCTCGCTGGGTAGGGGTGAGCTCGCTGGGTGGGGGTGAGCTCGCTGGGTGGGGGTGATCTCGCTGGGTGGGGGTGATCTCGCTGGGTGGGGGTGAGCTCGCTGGGTGGGGGTGATCTTGCTGGGTGGGGGTGATCTCGCTGGGTGGGGTCGCTGGGTGGGGGTGAGCTCGCTGGGTGGGGGTGAGCCCGCTGGGTGGGGGTGAGCTCGCTGGGTGGGGTCGCTGGGTGGGGGTGAGCTCGCTGGGTGGGGGTTGGCTCGCTGGGTGGGGGTGAGCTCGCTGGGTGGGGGTGAGCTCGCTGGGTGGGGGTGAGCTCGCTGGGTGGGGGTGATCTCGCTGGGTGGGGGTGAGCTCGCTGGGTGGGGGTGAGCTCGCTGGGTGGGGGTGAGCTCGCTGGGTGGGGTCGCTGGGTGGGGGTGAGCTCGCTGGGTGGGGGTGATCTCGCTGGGTGGGGGTGAGCTCGCTGGGTGGGGCTGAGCTCGCTGGGTGGGGGTGAGCTCGCTGGGTGGGGGTGAGCTCGCTGGGTGAGCTCGCTGGGTGGGGGTAAGCTCGCTGGGTGGGGGTGAGCTCGCTGGGTGGGGGTGATCTCGCTGGGTGGGGGTGAGCTCGCTGGGTGAGGGTGATCTCGCTGGGTGGGGGTGAGCTCGCTGGGTGGGGGTGAGCCCGCTGGGTGGGGGTGAGCTCGCTGGGTGGGGGTGAGCCCGCTGGGTGGGGGTAAGCTCGCTGGGTGGGGGTGAGCTCGCTGGGTGGGGGTGATCTCGCTGGGTGAGGGTGATCTCGCTGGGTGAGGGTGATCTCGCCGGGTGGGGGTGATCTCGCTGGGTGGGGGTGATCTCGCTGGGTGGGGGTGAGCTCGCTGGGTGGGGGTGAGCTCGCTGGGTGGGGGTGAGCTCGCTGGGTGGGGGTGAGCTCGCTGGGTGGGGGTGGGCCCGCTGGGTGGGGGTAAGCTCGCTGGGTGGGGTCGCTGGGTGGGGGTTATCTCGCTGGGTGGGGGTGATCTCGCTGGGCGGGGGTGATCTCGCTGGGTGAGCTCGCTGGGTGGGGGTGAGCTCGCTGGGTGGGGTGATCTCGCTGGGTGGGGGTGATCTCGCTGGGTGGGATCGCTGGGTGGGGGTGATCTCGCTGGGTGGGGGTGAGCTCGCTGGGTGGGGTCGCTGGGTGGGGGTGAGCTCGCTGGGTGGGGTCGCTGGGTGGGGGTGAGCTCGCTGGGTGGGGTCGCTGGGTGGGGGTGATCTCGCTGGGTGGGGGTGAGCTCGCTGGGTGGGGGTGAGCTCGCTGGGTGGGGGTGAGCTCGCTGGGTGGGGTCGCTGGGTGGGGGTGATCTCGCTGGGTGGGGGTGATCTCGCTGGGTGGGGGTGAACTCGCTGGGTGGGGGTGATCTCGCTGGGTGGGGGTGAGCTCGCTGGGTGGGGGTGACCTCGCTGGGTGGGGGTGAGCTCGCTGGGTGGGGGTAAGCTCGCTGGGTGGGGTCGCTGGGTGGGGGTGAGCTCGCTGGGTGGGGGTGATCTCGCTGGGTGGGGGTGAGCTCGCTGGGTGGGGGTGATCTTGCTGGGTGGGGGTGATCTTGCTGGGTGGGGGTGATCTCGCTGGGTGGGGTCGCTGGGTGGGGGTGAGCTCGCTGGGTGGGGTCGCTGGGTGGGGGTGAGCTCGCTGGGTGGGGTCGCTGGGTGGGGGTGAGCTCGCTGGGTGGAGGTGAGCTCGCTGGGTGGGGGTTGGCTCGCTGGGTGGGGGTGAGCTCGCTGGGTGGGGGTAAGCTCGCTGGGTGGGGGTGATCTTGCTGGGTGGGGGTGAGCTCGCTGGGTGGGGGTGAGCTCGCTGGGTGGGGGTGATCTCGCTGGGTGGGGGTGAGCTCGCTGGGTGGGGGTGATCTCGCTGGGTGGGGGTGAGCTCGCTGGGTGGGGGTGATCTCGCTGGGTGGGGGTGAGCTCGCTGGGTGGGGGTTGGCTCGCTGGGTGGGGGTGAGCTCGCTGGGTGGGGGTGAGCTCGCTGGGTGGGGGTTGGCTCGCTGGGTGGGGTCGCTGGGTGGGGTCGCTGGGTGGGGGTGAGCTCGCTGGGTGGGGGTTGGCTCGCTGGGTGGGGTCGCTGGGTGGGGGTGAGCTCGCTGGGTGGGGGTGAGCTCGCTGGGTGGGGTCGCTGGGTGGGGGTGAGCTCGCTGGGTGGGGGTGAGCTCGCTGGGTGGGGGTGATCTCGCTGGGTGGGGGTGAGCTCGCTGGGTGGGGGTGATCTCGCTGGGTGGGGATGATCTCGCTGGGTGGGGGTGAGCTCGCTGGGTGGGGTCGCTGGGTGGGGGTGAGCTCGCTGGGTGGGGTTGAGCTCGCTGGGTGGGGGTGAGCTCGCTGGGTGGGGGTGAGCTCGCTGGGTGGGGGTGAGCTCGCTGGGTGGGGGTGATCTCACTGGGTGGGGGTGATCTCGCTGGGTGAGGGTGATCTCGCTGGGTGGGGGTTGGCTCGCTGGGTGGGAGTGAACTCGCTGGGTGGGGGTGAGCTCGCTGGGTGGGGGTGATCTCGCTGGGTGGGGGTGAACTCGCTGGGTGGGGTCGCTGGGTGGGGGTAAGCTCGCTGGGTGGGGGTGAGCTCGCTGGGTGGGGGTGAGCTCGCTGGGTGGGGGTGAGCTCGCTGGGTGGGGGTGATCTCGCTGGGTGGGGGTGAGCTCGCTGGGTGGGGGTGATCTCGCTGGGTGGGGGTGAGCTCGCTGGGTGGGGGTGATCTCGCTGGGTGGGGATGATCTCGCTGGGTGGGGGTGAGCTCGCTGGGTGGGGTCGCTGGGTGGGGGTGAGCTCGCTGGGTGGGGTTGAGCTCGCTGGGTGGGGGTGAGCTCGCTGGGTGGGGGTGAGCTCGCTGGGTGGGGGTGATCTCGCTGGGTGAGGGTGATCTCGCTGGGTGGGGGTTGGCTCGCTGGGTGGGAGTGAACTCGCTGGGTGGGGGTGAGCTCGCTGGGTGGGGGTGATCTCGCTGGGTGGGGGTGAACTCGCTGGGTGGGGTCGCTGGGTGGGGGTAAGCTCGCTGGGTGGGGGTGAGCTTGCTGGGTGGGGGTGAGCTCGCTGGGTGGGGTCGCTGGGTGGGGGTGAGCTCGCTGGGTGGGGGTGAGCTCGCTGGGTGGGGTCGCTGGGTGGGGGTGATCTCGCTGGGTGGGGGTGAGCTCGCTGGGTGGGGGTGAGCTCGCTGGGTGGGGGTGAGCTCGCTGGGTGGGGGTGAGCTCGCTGGGTGGGGTCGCTGGGTGGGGGTGAGCTCGCTGGGTGGGGGTGATCTCGCTGGGTGGGGGTGATCTCGCTGGGTGAGGGTGATCTCGCTGGGTGGGGGTTGGCTCGCTGGGTGGGGGTGAACTCGCTGGGTGGGGGTGAGCTCGCTGGGTGGGGGTGAGATCGCTGGGTGGGGGTGATGTCGCTGGGTGGGGGTGAGCTCGCTGGGTGGGGGTGAGCTCGCTGGGTGGGGGTGAGCTCGCTGGGTGGGGGTGAGCTCGCTGGGTGGGGGTGATCTCGCTGTGTGGGGGTGAACTCGCTGGGTGGGGTCGCTGGGTGGGGGTGATCTCGCTGGGTGGGGGTGAGCTCGCTGGGTGGGGGTAAGCTCGCTGGGTGGGGGTGAGCTCGCTGGGTGGGGGTGAGCTCGCTGGGTGGGGTCGCTGGGTGGGGGTGAGCTCGCTGGGTGGGGGTGAGCTCGCTGGGTGGGGTCGCTGGGTGGGGGTGATCTCGCTGGGTGGGGGTGAGCTCGCTGGGTGGGGGTGATCTCGCTGGGTGGGGGTGAGCTCGCTGGGCGGGGGTGATCTCGCTGGGTGGGGGTGAGCTCGCTGGGTGGGGGTGAGCTCGCTGGGTGGGGGTGAGCTCGCTGGGTGGGGGTGAGCTCGCTGGGTGAGCTCGCTGGGTGGGGGTGAGCTCGCTGGGTGGGGGTGAGCTCGCTGGGTGGGGGTGATCTCGCTGGGTGGCGGTGAGCTCGCTGGGTGGGGGTGATCTCGCTGGGTGGGGGTGAGCTCGCTGGGTGGGGGTGAGCTCGCTGGGTGGGGGTGAGCTCGCTGGGTGGGGGTGAGCCCGCTGGGTGGGGGTGAGCTCGCTGGGTGGGGGTGAGCTCGCTGGGTGGGGTCGCTGGGTGGGAGTGAGCTCGCTGGGTGGGATTGAACTCGCTGGGTGGGGGTGAGCTCGCTGGGTGTGGGTGAGCTCGCTGGGTGGGGTGAGCTCGCTGGGTGGGGGTGATCTCGCTGGGTGGGGTCGCTGGGTGGGGGTGAGCTCGCTGGGTGGGGTCGCTGGGTGGGGGTGAGCTCGCTGGGTGGGGTCGCTGGGTGGGGGTGAGCTCGCTGGGTGGAGGTGAGCTCGCTGGGTGGGGGTAAGCTCGCTGGGTGGGGGTGAGCTCGCTGGGTGGGGTCGCTGGGTGGGGGTGAGCTCGCTGGGTGGGGTCGCTGGGTGGGGGTGATCTCGCTGGGTGGGGGTGAGCTCGCTGGGTGGGGGTGAGCTCGCTGGGTGGGGGTGAGCTCGCTGGGTGGGGTCGCTGGGTGGGGGTGAGCTCGCTGGGTGGGGTCGCTGGGTGGGGGTGATCTCGCTGGGTGGGGGTGAGCTCGCTGGGTGGGGTCGCTGGGTGGGGGTGAGCTCGCTGGGTGGGGTTGAGCTCGCTGGGTGGGGGTGAGCTCGCTGGGTGGGGGTGAGCTCGCTGGGTGGGGGTGAGCTCGCTGGGTGGGGGTGATCTCGCTGGGTGGGGGTGATCTCGCTGGGTGAGGGTGATCTCGCTGGGTGGGGGTGAGCTCGCTGGGTGGGGTCGCTGGGTGGGGGTAAGCTCGCTGGGTGGGGGTGAGCTTGCTGGGTGGGGGTGAGCTCGCTGGGTGGGGGTGAGCTTGCTGGGTGGGGGTGAGCTCGCTGGGTGGGGGTGAGCTCGCTGGGTGGGGGTGAGCTCGCTGGGTGGGGTCGCTGGGCGGGGGTGATCTCGCTGGGTGGGGGTGATCTCGCTGGGTGGGGGTGAGCTCGCTGGGTGGGGTCGCTGGGCGGGGGTGATCTCGCTGGGTGGGGGTGATCTCGCTGGGTAGGGGTGAGCTCGCTGGGTAGGGGTGAGCTCGCTGGGTGGGGGTGAGCTCGCTGGGTGGGGTCGCTGGGCGGGGGTGATCTCGCTGGGTGGGGGTGATCTCGCTGGGTAGGGGTGAGCTCGCTGGGTAGGGGTGAGCTCGCTGGGTGGGGGTGATCTCGCTGGGTGGGGTCGCTGGGTGGGGGTGATCTCGCTGGGTGGGGGTGAGCTCGCTGGGTGGGGTCGCTGGGCGGGGGTGATCTCGCTGGGTGGGGGTGATCTCGCTGGGTAGGGGTGAGCTCGCTGGGTAGGGGTGAGCTCGCTGGGTGGGGGTGATGTCGCTGGGTGGGGGTGAGCTCGCTGGGTGGGGGTGAGCTCGCTGGGTGGGGGTGACCTCGCTGGGTGGGGGTGAGCTCGCTGGGTGGGGTGAGCTCGCTGGGTGGGGGTGAGCTCGCTGGGTGGGGGTGACCTCGCTGGGTGGGGGTGAGCTCGCTGGGTGGGGTGAGCTCGCTGGGTGGGGGTGAGCTCGCTGGGTGGGGGGATCTCGCTGGGTGAGGGTGATCTCGCTGGGTGGGGGTGATGTCGCTGGGTGGGGGTGAGCTCGCTGGGTGGGGGTGAGCTCGCTGGGTGGGGTGAGCTCGCTGGGTGGGGTCGCTGGGTGGGGGTGATCTCGCTGGGTGGGGGTGAGCTCGCTGGGTGGGGTCGCTGGGTGGGGGTGATCTCGCTGGGTGGGGTCGCTGGGTGGGGGTGAGCTCGCTGGGTGGGGGTGATCTCGCTGGGTGGGGGTGAGCTCGCTGGGTGGGGTCGCTGGGTGGGGGTGAGCTCGCTGGGTGGGGTCGCTGGGTGGGGGTGATCTCGCTGGGTGGGGTGATCTCGCTGGGTGGGGGTGAGCTTGCTGGGTGGGGGTGAGCTCGCTGGGTGGGGGTGAGCTCGCTGGGTGGGGGTGATCTCGCTGGGTGGGGTCGCTGGGTGGGGTGATCTCGCTGGGTGGGGGTGATCTCGCTGGGTGGGGGTGAGCTCGCTGGGTGGGGGTGAGCTCGCTGGGTGGGGTCGCTGGGTGGGGGTAATCTCGCTGGGTGGGGGTGAGCTCGCTGGGTGGGGGTGATCTCGCTGTGTGGGGGTGAACTCGCTGGGTGGGGTCGCTGGGTGGGGGTGAGCTCGCTGGGTGGGGGTGAGCTCGCTGGGTAGGGGTGAGTTCGCTGGGTGGGGGTGAGCTCGCTGGGTGGGGTCGCTGGGTGGGGGTGAGCTCGCTGGGTGGGGGTGAGCTCGCTGGGTGGGGGTGAGCTCGCTGGGTGGGGGTGAGCTCGCTGGGTGGGGTCGCTGGGTGGGGGTGATCTCGCTGGGTGGGGGTGAGCTCGCTGGGTGGGGGTGATCTCGCTGGGTGGGGGTGATCTCGCTGGGTGGGGGTGAGCTCGCTGGGTGGGGGTGATCTCGCTGGGTGGGGGTGAGCTCGCTGGGTGGGGGTGAGCTCGCTGGGTGGGGGTGATCTCGCTGGGTGGGGGTGAGCTTGCTGGGTGGGGGTGAGCTCGCTGGGTGGGGTCGCTGGGTGGGGGTAAGCTCGCTGGGTGGGGGTGAGCTCGCTGGGTGGGGGTGATCTTGCTGGGTGGGGGTGAGCTCGCTGGGTGGGGGTGAGCTCGCTGGGTGGGGGTGAGCTCGCTGGGTGGGGTCGCTGGGTGGGGGTGAGCTCGCTGGGTGGGGTCGCTGGGTGGGGGTGATCTCGCTGGGTGGGGGTGAGCTCGCTGGGTGGGGGTGATCTCGCTGGGTGGGGGTGATCTCGCTGGGTGGGGGTGAGCTCGCTGGGTGGGGGTGATCTCGCTGGGTGGGGGTGAGCTCGCTGGGTGGGGGTGAGCTCGTTGTGTGGGGTCGCTGGGTGGGGGTGAGCTCGCTGGGTGGGGGTTGGCTCGCTGGGTGGGGGTGATCTCGCTGGGTGGGGGTGAGCTCGCTGGGTGGGGGTGAGCTCGCTGGGTGGGGGTGATCTCGCTGGGTGGGGGTGAGCTCGCTGGGTGGGGGTGAGCTCGCTGGGTGGGGGTGAGCTCGCTGGGTGGGGGTGATCTCGCTGGGTGGGGGTGAGCTCGCTGGGTGGGGGTGATCTCGCTGGGTGGGGGTGATCTCGCTGGGTGGGGGTGATCTCGCTGGGTGGGGGTGAGCTCGCTGGGTGGGGGTGAGCTCGCTGGGTGGGGGTGATCTCGCTGGGTGGGGGTAAGCTCGCTGGGTGGGGGTAAGCTCGCTGGGTGGGGGTGAGCTCGCTGGGTGGGGGTGAGCTCGCTGGGTGGGGGTGAGCTCGCTGGGTGGGGGTGATCTCGCTGGGTGGGGGTGATCTCGCTGGGTGGGGGTGATCTCGCTGGGTGGGGGTGAGCTCGCTGGGTGGGGGTGAGCTCGCTGGGTGGGGGTGAGCTCGTTGTGTGGGGTCGCTGGGTGGGGGTGAGCTCGCTGGGTGAGGGTGATCTCGCTGGGTGGGGGTGAGCTCGCTGGGTGGGGGTGAGCTCGCTGGGTGGGGGCGATCTCGCTGGGTGGGGGTGAGCTCGCTGGGTGGGGGTGAGCTCGCTGGGTGGGGGTGATCTCGCTGGGTGGGGGTAAGCTCGTTGTGTGGGGTCGCTGGGTGGGGGTGAGCTCGCTGGGTGGGGGTTGGCTCGCTGGGTGGGGGTGAGCTCGCTGGGTGGGGGTGAGCTCGCTGGGTGGGGGTGATCTCGCTGGGTGGGGGTGAGCTCGCTGGGTGGGGGTGATCTCGCTGGGTGGGGGTGAGCTCGCTGGGTGGGGGTGATCTCGCTGGGTGGGGGTGAGCTCGCTGGGTGAGCTCGCTGGGTGGGGGTAAGCTCGCTGGGTGGGGGTGAGCTCGCTGGGTGGGGGTGATCTCGCTGGGTGGGGGTGAGCTCGCTGGGTGGGGATGAGCTCGCTGGGTGAGGGTGATCTCGCTGGGTGGGGGTTGGCTCGCTGGGTGGGGGTGAGCTCGCTGGGTGGGGTCGCTGGGTGGGGGTAAGCTCGCTGGGTGGGGGTGAGATCGCTGGGTGGGGGTGAGCTCGCTGGGTGGGGGTGATCTCGCTGGGTGGGGGTGAGCTCGCTGGGTGGGGGTGAGCTCGCTGGGTGGGGGTGAGCTCGCTGGGTGTGGGTGAGCTCGCTGGGTGTGGGTGAGCTCGCTGGGTGGGGGTGATCTTGCTGGGTGGGGGTGATCTCGCTGGGTGGGGGTTGGCTCGCTGGGTGGGGGTGAGCTCGCTGGGTGGGGGTGATCTTGCTGGGTGGGGGTGATCTCGCTGGGTGGGGGTTGGCTCGCTGGGTGGGGGTGAGCTCGCTGGGTGGGGGTGAGCTCGCTGGGTGGGGTCGCTGGGTGGGGGTGAGCTCGCTGGGTGGGGTCGCTGGGTGGGGGTGATCTCGCTGGGTGGGGGTGAGCTCGCTGGGTGGGGGTGATCTCGCTGGGTGGGGGTGAGCTCGCTGGGTGGGGGTGATCTCGCTGGGTGGGGGTGAGCTCGCTGGGTGGGGTCGCTGGGTGGGGGTGAGCTCGCTGGGTGGGGTTGAGCTCGCTGGGTGGGGGTGAGCTCGCTGGGTGGGGGTGAGCTCGCTGGGTGGGGGTAAGCTCGCTGGGTGGGGGTGAGCTCGCTGGGTGGGGGTTGGCTCGCTGGGTGGGGTCGCTGGGTGGGGGTAAGCTCGCTGGGTGGGGGTGAGCTCGCTGGGTGAGCTCGCTGGGTGGGGGTAAGCTCGCTGGGTGGGGGTGATCTCGCTGGGTGAGGGTGATCTCGCTGGGTGGGGGTTGGCTCGCTGGGTGGGGTCGCTGGGCGGGGGTGATCTCGCTGGGTGGGGGTGAGCTTGCTGGGTGGGGGTGAGCTCGCTGGGTGGGGTCGCTGGGTGGGGGTGAGCTCGCTGGGTGGGGGTGAGCTCGCTGGGTGGGGTCGCTGGGCGGGGGTGATCTCGCTGGGTGGGGGTGATCTCGCTGGGTGGGGGTTGGCTCGCTGGGTGGGGGTGAGCTCGCTGGGTGGGGGTGAGCTCGCTGGGTGGGGGTGATCTCGCTGGGTGGGGGTGATCTCGCTGGGTGGGGGTGAGCTCGCTGGGTGGGGGTAAGCTCGCTGGGTGGGGGTGAGCTCGCTGGGCGGGGGTGAGCTCGCTGGGTGGGGTCGCTGGGTGGGGGTGATCTCGCTGGGTGGGGGTGATCTCGCTGGGCGGGGGTGATCTCGCTGGGTGGGGTCGCTGGGTGGGGGTAAGCTCGCTGGGTGGGGTCGCTGGGTGGGGGTAAGCTCGCTGGGTGGGGGTGAGCTCGCTGGGTGGGGGTGAGCTCGCTGGGTGAGCTCGCTGGGTGGGGGTAAGCTCGCTGGGTGGGGGTGATCTCGCTGGGTGAGGGTGATCTCGCTGGGTGGGGGTGAGCTCGCTGGGTGGGGGTGATCTCGCTGGGTGGGGGTGAGCTCGCTGGGCGGGGGTGATCTCGCTGGGTGGGGGTGAGATCGCTGGGTGGGGGTGAGCTCGCTGGGTGGGGTGAGCTCGCTGGGTGGGGTCGCTGGGTGGGGGTGATCTCGCTGGGTGGGGGTGATCTCGCTGGGTGGGGGTGAGCTCGCTGGGCGGGGGTGATCTCGCTGGGTGGGGGTGATCTCGCTGGGTGGGGGTGAGCTCGCTGGGTGGGGGTGAGCTCGCTGGGTGGGGGTGATCTCGCTGGGTGGGGGTGAGCTCGCTGGGTGGGGGTGATCTCGCTGGGTGGGATCGCTGGGTGGGGGTGAGCTTGCTGGGTGGGGGTGAGCTCGCTGGGTGGGGGTGAGCTCGCTGGGCGGGGGCGCTGGGTGGGGGTGATCTCGCTGGGTGGGGGTGATCTCGCTGGGTGGGGGTGAGCTCGCTGGGCGGGGGTGATCTCGCTGGGTGGGGGTGATCTCGCTGGGTGGGGGCGCTGGGTGGGGGTGATCTCGCTGGGTGGGGGTGATCTCGCTGGGTGGGGGTGAGCTCGCTGGGCGGGGGTGATCTCGCTGGGTGGGGGTGATCTCGCTGGGTGGGGGTGAGCTCGCTGGGTGGGGGTGAGCTCGCTGGGTGGGGGTGATCTCGCTGGGTGGGGGTGATCTCGCTGGGTGGGATCGCTGGGTGGGGGTGAGCTTGCTGGGTGGGGGTGAGCTCGCTGGGTGGGGGTGAGCTCGCTGGGTGGGGTGATCTCGCTGGGTGGGGGTGATCTCGCTGGGTGGGGTCGCTGGGTGGGGGTGAGCTTGCTGGGTGGGGGTGAGCTCGCTGGGTGGGGTCGCTGGGTGGGGGTAATCTCGCTGGGTGGGGGTGATCTCGCTGGGTGGGGTCGCTGGGTGGGGGTAATCTCGCTGGGTGGGGTGAGCTCGCTGGGTGGGGGTGATCTCGCTGGGTAGGGGTGAGTTCGCTGGGTGGGGGTGAGCTCGCTGGGTGGGGTCGCTGGGTGGGGGTGAGCTCGCTGGGTGGGGGTGAGCTCGCTGGGTGGGGGTGAGCTCGCTGGGTGGGGTCGCTGGGTGGGGGTGATCTCGCTGGGTGGGGGTGAGCTCGCTGGGTGGGGGTGATCTCGCTGGGTGGGGGTGAGCTCGCTGGGTGGGGGTGAGCTCGCTGGGTGGGGGTGATCTCGCTGGGTGGGGGTGAGCTCGCTGGGTGGGGGTGATCTCGCTGGGTGGGGGTGAACTCGCTGAGTGGGGGTGATCTCGCTGGGTGGGGGTGACCTCGCTGGGTGGGGGTGAGCTCGCTGGGTGGGGGTGAGCTCGCTGGGTGGGGGTGAGCTCGCTGGGTGGGGTCGCTGGGTGGGGGTAAGCTCGCTGGGTGGGGGTGAGCTCGCTGGGTGGGGGTGAGCTCGCTGGGTGGGGGTGATCTCGCTGGGTGGGGGTGAGCTCGCTGGGTGTGGGTGAGCTCGCTGGGTGTGGGTGAGCTCGCTGGGTGGGGTGAGCTCGCTGGGTGGGGGTGATCTTGCTGGGTGGGGGTGAGCTCGCTGGGTGGGGGTAAGCTCGCTGGGTGGGGGTGAGCTCGCTGGGTGGGGGTGAGCTCGCTGGGTGGGGTCGCTGGGTGGGGGTGAGCTCGCTGGGTGGGGTCGCTGGGTGGGGGTGATCTCGCTGGGTGGGGGTGAGCTCGCTGGGTGGGGGTGATCTCGCTGGGTGGGGGTGAGCTCGCTGGGTGGGGGTGATCTCGCTGGGTGGGGGTGAACTCGCTGAGTGGGGGTGATCTCGCTGGGTGGGGGTGACCTCGCTGGGTGGGGGTGAGCTCGCTGGGTGGGGGTAAGCTCGCTGGGTGGGGGTGACCTCGCTGGGTGGGGGTGAGCTCGCTGGGTGGGGGTGAGCTCGCTGGGTGGGGTCGCTGGGTGGGGGTGAACTCGCTGGGTGGGGGTGAGCTCGCTGGGTGGGGGTGATCTCGCTGGGTGGGGGTGACCTCGCTGGGTGGGGGTGAGCTCGCTGGGTGGGGGTAAGCTCGCTGGGTGGGGGTGAGCTTGCTGGGTGGGGGTGAGCTCGCTGGGTGGGGTCGCTGGGTGGGGGGTGAGCTCGCTGGGTGGGGGTGAGCTCGCTGGGTGGGGTCGCTGGGCGGGGGTGATCTCGCTGGGTGGGGGTGAGCTCGCTGGGTGGGGGTGATCTCGCTGGGTGGGGGTGATCTCGCTGGGTGGGGGTGAGCTCGCTGGGTGGGGGTGAGCTCGCTGGGTGGGGGGTGAGCTCGCTGGGTGGGGGTGAGCTTGCTGGGTGGGGGTGAGCTCGCTGGGTGGGGTCGCTGGGTGGGGGTGAGCTCGCTGGGTGGGGGTGAGCTCGCTGGGTGGGGTCGCTGGGCGGGGGTGATCTCGCTGGGTGGGGGTGAGCTCGCTGGGTGGGGGTGAGCTCGCTGGGTGGGGTCGCTGGGTGGGGGTTGGCTCGCTGGGTGGGGGTGAGCTCGCTGGGTGGGGGTGAGCTCGCTGGGTGGGGGTGAGATCGCTGGGTGGGGGTGATCTCGCTGGGTGGGGGTTGGCTCGCTGGGTGGGGGTGAACTCGCTGGGTGGGGCTGAGCTCGCTGGGTGGGGTCGCTGGGTGGGGGTGAGCTCGCTGGGTGGGGGTGATCTCGCTGGGTGGGGGTGATCTCGCTGGGTGGGGGTGAACTCGCTGGGTGGGGCTGAGCTCGCTGGGTGGGGGTGAGATCGCTGGGTGGGGGTGATGTCGCTGGGTGGGGGTGAGCTCGCTGGGTGGGGGTGAGCTCGCTGGGTGGGGGTGAGCTCGCTGGGTGGGGGTGATCTCGCTGTGTGGGGGTGAACTCGCTGGGTGGGGGTGAGCTCGCTGGGCGGGGGTGAACTCGCTGGGTGGGGTCGCTGGGTGGGGGTGAGCTCGCTGGGTGGGGGTGATCTCGCTGGGTGGGGGTGAGCTCGCTGGGTGGGGGTAAGCTCGCTGGGTGGGGGTGAGCTCGCTGGGTGGGGGTGAGCTCGCTGGGTGGGGTCGCTGGGTGGGGGTGAGCTCGCTGGGTGGGGGTGAGCTCGCTGGGTGGGGTCGCTGGGTGGGGGTGATCTCGCTGGGTGGGGGTGAGCTCGCTGGGTGGGGGTGAGCTCGCTGGGTGGGGGTGATCTCGCTGGGTGGGGGTGATCTCGCTGGGTGGGGGTGAGATCGCTGGGTGGGGGTGAACTCGCTGGGTGGGGGTGATGTCGCTGGGTGGGGGTGAACTCGCTGGGTGGGGGTGATGTCGCTGGGTGGGGTCGCTGGGTGGGGGTGAACTCGCTGGGTGGGGGTGAGCTCGCTGGGTGGGGGTGAGCTCGCTGGGTGGGGGTGAGCTCGCTGGGTGGGGGTGAGCTCGCTGGGTGGGGGTGAGATCGCTGGGTGGGGGTGATGTCGCTGTGTGGGGGTGAACTCGCTGGGTGGGGTCGCTGGGTGGGGGTGATCTCGCTGGGTGGGGGTGAGCTCGCTGGGTGGGGTAAGCTCGCTGGGTGGGGGTGAGCTCGCTGGTGGGGGTGAGCTCGCTGGGTGGGGTCGCTGGGTGGGGGTGAGCTCGCTGGGTGGGGGTGATCTCGCTGGGTGGGGGTGAGCTCGCTGGGTGGGGGTGAGCTCGCTGGGTGGGGGTAAGCTCGCTGGGTGGGGGTGATCTCGCTGGTGTGGGGGTGAGCTCGCTGGGTGGGGGTGATCTCGCTGGGTGGGGGGTGAGCTCGCTGGGCGGGGGTGATCTCGCTGGGTGAGCTCGCTGGGTGGGGTCGCTGGGTGGGGGTGAGCTCGCTGGGTGAGCTCGCTGGGTGGGGTCGCTGGGTGGGGGTGAGCTCGCTGGGTGGGGTCGCTGGGTGGGGATGAGCTCGCTGGGTGGGGGTGAGCTCGCTGGGTGGGGGTGAGCTCGCTGGGTGGGGTCGCTGGGTGGGGGTGAGCTCGCTGGGTGGGGTCGCTGGGTGGGGGTGATCTCGCTGGGTGGGGGTGAGCTCGCTGGGTGGGGGTGAGCTCGCTGGGTGGGGGTGAGCTCGCTGGGTGGGGGTGAGCTCGCTGGGTAGGGGTGAGCTCGCTGGGTGGGGGTGAGCTCGCTGGGTAGGGGTGAGCTCGCTGGGTGGGGGTGAGCTCGCTGGGTGGGGTCGCTGGGTGGGGGTGAGCTCGCTGGGTAGGGGTGAGCTCGCTGGGTGGGGGTGAGCTCGCTGGGTGGGGGTGAGCTCGCTGGGTGGGGGTGAGCTCGCTGGGTGGGGGTGAGCTCGCTGGGTGGGGGTGAGCTCGCTGGGTGGGGGTGAGCTCGCTGGGTGGGGGTGAGCTCGCTGGGTGGGGGTGAGCTCGCTGGGTGGGGGTGAGCTCGCTGGGTGGGAGTGAGCTCGCTGGGTGGGGGTGAGCTCGCTGGGTGTGGGTTGGCTCACTGGGTGGGGGTGAGCTCGCTGGGTGGGGGTGATCTCGCTGGGTGGGGGTGATCTCGCTGGGTGGGGTGAGCTCGCTGGGTGGGGGTGAGCTCGCTGGGTGGGGGTGAGCTCGCTGGGTGGGGGTGAGCTCGCTGGGTGGGGTCGCTGGGTGGGGGTGAGCTCGCTGGGTGGGGGTGATCTCGCTGGGTGGGGGTTGGCTCGCTGGGTGGGGGTGAGCTCGCTGGGTGGGGTGAGCTCGCTGGGTGGGGTCGCTGGGTGGGGGTGAGCTCGCTGGGTGGGGGTGAGCTCGCTGGGTGGGGGTGAGCTCGTTGTGTGGGGTCGCTGGGTGGGGGTGAGCTCGCTGGGTGGGGGTGAGCTCGCTGGGTGGGGTCGCTGGGTGGGGGTGATCTCGCTGGGTGGGGGTGATCTCGCTGGGTGGGGGTTGGCTCGCTGGGTGGGGGGTGAGCCCGCTGGGTGGGGGTGAGCTCGCTGGGTGGGGGTGAGCTCGCTGGGTGCGGGTAAGCTCGCTGTGTGGGGGTGAGCTCGCTGGGTGGGGGTGAGCTCGCTGGGTGGGGGTGAGCTCGCTGGGTGGGGTCGCTGGGTGGGGGTGAGCTCGCTGGGTGGGGTCGCTGGGTGGGGGTGAGCTCGCTGGGTGGGGTCGCTGGGTGGGGGTGAGCTCGCTGGGTGGGGGTGAGCTCGCTGGGTGGGGGTGAGCTCGCTGGGTGGGGTCGCTGGGTGGGGGTGAGCTCGCTGGGTGGGGGTGAGCTCGCTGGGTGAGCTCGCTGGGTGGGGGTAAGCTCGCTGGGTGGGGGTGATCTCGCTGGGTGGGGGTGAGCTCGCTGGGTGGGGGTGATCTCGCTGGGTGGGGGTGAGCTCGCTGGGTGGGGATGAGCTCGCTGGGTGAGGGTGATCTCGCTGGGTGGGGGTGATCTCGCTGGGTGGGGGTGAGCTCGCTGGGTGGGGGTGAGCCCGCTGGGTGGGGGTAAGCTCGCTGGGTGGGGGTGATCTCGCCGGGTGGGGGTGAGCTCGCTGGGTGGGGGTGAGCTCGCTGGGTGGGGGTGAGCTCGCTGGGTGGGGGTGAGCCCGCTGGGTGGGGGTGAGCTCGCTGGGTGGGGGTGATCTTGCTGGGTGGGGGTGATCTCGCTGGGTGGGGGTTGGCTCGCTGGGTGGGGGTGAGCCCGCTGGGTGGGGGTAAGCTCGCTGGGTGGGGTCGCTGGGTGGGGGTGATCTCGCTGGGTGGGGGTGATCTCGCTGGGCGGGGGTGATCTCGCTGGGTGGGGGTGATCTCGCTGGGTGAGGGTGATCTCGCTGGGTGGGGGTTGGCTCGCTGGGTGGGGGTGAGATCGCTGGGTGGGGGTGAGCTCGCCGGGTGGGGGTGATCTCGCTGGGTGGGGGTGAGCTCGCTGGGTGGGGGTGAGCTCGCTGGGTGGGGGTGAGCTCGCTGGGTGGGGGTGAGCCCGCTGGGTGGGGGTAAGCTCGCTGGGTGGGGTCGCTGGGTGGGGGTGATCTCGCTGGGTGGGGGTGATCTCGCTGGGCGGGGGTGATCTCGCTGGGTGGGAGTGATCTCGCTGGGTGAGGGTGATCTCGCTGGGTGAGGGTGATCTCGCTGGGTGGGGGTGAGCTCGCTGGGTGGGGGTGAGCTCGCTGGGTGGGGGTTGGCTCGCTGGGTAGGGGTGAGCTCGCTGGGTGGGGGTGATCTCGCTGGGTGGGGGTGAGCTCGCTGGGTGGGGGTGACCTCGCTGGGTGGAGGTGATCTCGCTGGGTGGAGGTGATCTCGCTGGGTGGGGGTGAGCTCGCTGGGTGGGGGCGAGCTCGCTGGGTGGGGGTGAGCTCGCTGGGTGGGGGTGAGCTCGCTGGGTGGGGGTAAGCTCGCTGGGTGGGGGTGATCTCGCTGGGTGGGGGTGATCTCGCTGGGTGGGGGTGATCTCGCTGGGTGGGGTCGCTGGTTGGGGGTAAGCTCGCTGGGTGGGGGTGATCTCGCTGGGTGGGGGTGATCTCGCTGGGTGGGGGTGATCTCGCTGGGTGGGGTCGCTGGGTGGGGGTGAGCTCGCTGGGTGGGGGTGATCTCGCTGGGTGGGGGTGAGCTCGCTGGGTGGGGGTGAGCTCGCTGGGTGGGGTCGCTGGGTGGGGGTGATCTCGCTGGGTGGGGGTGAGCTCGCTGGGTGGGGGTGAGCTCGCTGGGTGGGGGTGATCTCGCTGGGTGGTGGTGAGCTCGCTGGGTGGGGGTGATCTCGCTGGGTGGGGGTGATCTCGCTGGGTGGGGTCGCTGGGTGGTGGTGAGCTCGCTGGGTGGGGGTGATCTCGCTGGGTGGGGGTGATCTCGCTGGGTGGGGTCGCTGGGTGGGGGTGAGCTCGCTGGGTGGGGGTGATCTCGCTGGGTGGGGGTGAGCTCGCTGGGTGGGGGTGAGCTCGCTGGGTGGGGTCGCTGGGTGGGGTGAGCTCGCTGGGTGGGGGTGAGCTCGCTGGGTGGGGTCGCTGGGTGGGGGTGATCTCGCTGGGTGGGGGTGAGCTCGCTGGGTGGGGGTGAGCTCGCTGGGTGGGGGTGATCTCGCTGGGTGGTGGTGAGCTCGCTGGGTGGGGGTGATCTCGCTGGGTGGGGGTGATCTCGCTGGGTGGGGGTGATCTCGCTGGGTGGGGGTGAGCTCGCTGGGTGGGGGTGAGCTCGCTGGGTGGGGGTGATCTCGCTGGGTGGGGGTGATCTCGCTGGGTGGGGGTTGGCTCGCTGGGTGGGAGTGAGCTCGCTGGGTGGGGTCGCTGGGTGGGGGTGAGCTCGCTGGGTGGGGGTGAGCTCGCTGGGTGGGGGTAAGCTCGCTGGGTGGGGGTGAGATCGCTGGGTGGGTTCGTTGGGTGGGGGTGAGCTCGCTGGGTGGGGGTTGGCTCGCTGGGTGGGGGTGAGCTCGCTGGGTGGGGGTGATCTCGCTGGGTGGGGTCGCTGGGTGGGGGTGATCTCGCTGGGTGGGGGTGAGCTCGCTGGGTGGGGGTAAGCTCGCTGGGTGGGGGTGAGCTCGCTGGGTGGGGGTGAGCTCGCTGGGTGGGGTCGCTGGGTGGGGGTGATCTCGCTGGGTGGGGGTGAGCTCGCTGGGTGGGGTCGCTGGGAGGGGGTAAGCTCGCTGGGTGGGGGTGAGCTCGCTGGGTGGGGGTGAGCTCGCTGGGTGGGGGTGAGCTCGCTGGGTGTGGGTGAGCTCGCTGGGTGAGGGTGAGCTCGCTGGGTGGGGGTGATCTTGCTGGGTGGGGGTGATCTCGCTGGGTGGGGGTGAGCTCGCTGGGTGGAGGTGAGCTCGTTGTGTGGGGTCGCTGGGTGGGGCTGAGCTCGCTGGGTGGGGGTTGGCTCGCTGGGTGGGGTCGCTGGGTGGGGGTGATCTCGCTGGGTGGGGGTGAGCTCGCTGGGTGGGGGTGATCTCGCTGGGTGGGGGTGAGCTCGCTGGGTGGGGGTGAGCTCGCTGGGTGGGGGTGAGCTCGCTGGGTGGGGGTGAGCTCGCTGGGTGGGGGTGAGCTCGCTGGGTGGGGTCGCTGGGTGGGGGTGATCTCGCTGGGTGGGGGTGAGCTCGCTGGGTGGGGGTGATCTCGCTGGGTGGGGGTGATCTCGCTGGGTGGGGGTGAGCTCGCTGGGTGGGGGTGATGTCGCTGGGTGGGGGTAAGCTCGCTGGGTGGGGGTGAGCTCGCTGGGTGGGGGTGATCTCGCTGGGTGGGGGTGAGCTCGCTGGGTGGGGGTGATCTCGCTGGGTGGGGGTGATCTCGCCGGGTGGGGGTGATCTCGCTGGGTGGGGGTGAGCTCGCTGGGTGGGGGTGAGCTCGCTGCGTAGGGGTGATCTCGCCGGGTGGGGGTGATCTCGCTGGGTGGGGGTGAGCTCGCTGGGTGGGGGTGAGCTCGCTGGGTGGGGGTGAGCTCGCTGGGTGGGGGTGAGCTCGCTGGGTGGGGGTGAGCTCGCTGGGTGGGGGTGGGCCCGCTGGGTGGGGGTAAGCTCGCTGGGTGGGGTCGCTGGGTGGGGGTGATCTCGTTGGGTGGGGGTGATCTCGCTGGGTGGGGGTGAGCTCGCTGGGTGGGGGTGAGCTCGCTGGGTGGGGGTGATCTCGCTGGGTGGGGGTGAGCTCGCTGGGTGGGGGTGATCTCGCTGGGTGGGGGTGAGCTCGCTGGGTGGGGGTGAGCTCGCTGGGTGAGGGTGATCTCGCTGGGTGAGGGTTGGCTCGCTGGGTGGGGGTGAGCTCGCTGGGTGGGGGTGATCTCGCTGGGTAGGGGTGAGATCGCTGGGTGGGGGTGATCTCGCTGGGTAGGGGTGAGATCGCTGGGTGGGGGTGAGCTCGCTGGGTGGGGGTGATCTCGCTGGGTAGGGGTGAGATCGCTGGGTGGGGGTGAGCCCGCTGGGTGGGGGTAAGCTCGCTGGGTGGGGGTGATCTCGCTGGGTAGGGGTGAGATCGCTGGGTGGGGGTGAGCTCGCCGGGTGGGGGTGATCTCGCTGGGTGGGGGTGAGCTCGCTGGGTGGGGGTGAGCTCGCTGGGTGGGGGTGAGCTCGCTGGGTGGGGTCGCTGGGTGGGGGTGATCTCGCTGGGTGGGGGTGAGCTCGCTGGGTGGGGGTGATCTCGCTGGGTGAGGGTGATCTCGCTGGGTGAGGGTGATCTCGCTGGGTGGGGGTTGGCTCGCTGGGTAGGGGTGAGCTCGCTGGGTGGGGGTGAGCTCGCTGGGTGGGGGTGACCTCGCTGGGTGGGGGTGATCTCGCTGGGTGGGGGTAAGCTCGCTGGGTGGGGTCGCTGGGTGGGGGTGATCTCGCTGGGTGGGGGTGATCTCGCTGGGTGGGGGTGAGCTCGCTGGGTGGGGGTGATCTCGCTGGGTGAGGGTGATCTCGCTGGGTGGGGGTGAGCTCGCTGGGTGGGGGTGAGCTCGCTGGGTGGGGGTGACCTCGCTGGGTGGGGGTGAGCTCGCTGGGTGGGGGTGATCTCGCTGGGTGGGGGTGAGCTCGCTGGGTGGGGGTGATCTCGCTGGGTGGGGTGAGCTCGCTGGGTGGGGGTGAGCTCGCTGGGTGGGGGTGAGCTCGCTGGGTGGGGGTGACCTCGCTGGGTGGGGGTGAGCTCGCTGGGTGGGGGTGATCTCGCTGGGTGGGGGTGAGCTCGCTGGGTGGGGGTGATCTCGCTGGGTGGGGTGAGCTCGCTGGGTGGGGGTTGGCTCGCTGGGTGGGGGTGAGCTCGCTGGGTGGGGGTGAGCTCGCTGGGTGGGGGTGATCTCGCTGGGTGGGGTCGCTGGGTGGGGGTGAGCTCGCTGGGTGGGGGTGATCTCGCTGGGTGGCGGTGAGCTCGCTGGGTGGGGGTGAGCTCGCTGGGTGGGGGTGAGCTCGCTGGGTGGGGGTGATCTCGCTGGGTGGGGGTGATCTCGCTGGGTGGGGTCGCTGGGTGGGGGTGAGCTCGCTGGGTGGGGGTGATCTCGCTGGGTGGGGGTGAGCTCGCTGGGTGGGGGTGAGCTCGCTGGGTGGGGTCGCTGGGTGGGGTGAGCTCGCTGGGTGGGGGTGAGCTCGCTGGGTGGGGTCGCTGGGTGGGGGTGATCTCGCCGGGTGGGGGTGAGCTCGCTGGGTGGGGGTGAGCTCGCTGGGTGGTGGTGAGCTCGCTGGGTGGTGGTGAGCTCGCTGGGTGGGGGTGATCTCGCTGGGTGGGGGTGATCTCGCTGGGTGGGGGTTGGCTCGCTGGGTGGGAGTGAGCTCGCTGGGTGGGGGTGATCTCGCTGGGTGGGGGTGAGCTCGCTGGGTGGGGGTGAGCTCGCTGGGTGGAGTCGCTGGGTGGGGGTGAGCTCGCTGGGTGGGGGTGAGCTCGCTGGGTGGGGGTGAGATCGCTGGGTGGGGGTGAGCTCGCTGGGTGGGGGTGAGCTCGTTGGGTGGGGGTGAGCTCGCTGGGTGGGGGTTGGCTCGCTGGGTGGGGGTGAGCTCGCTGGGTGGGGGTGATCTCGCTGGGTGGGGGTGAGCTTGCTGGGTGGGGGTAAGCTCGCTGGGTGGGGGTGAGCTCGCTGGGTAGGGGTGAGCTCGCTGGGTGGGGTCGCTGGGTGGGGGTGAGCTCGCTGGGTGGGGGTAAGCTCGCTGGGTGGGGGTAAGCTCGCTGGGTGGGGGTAAGCTCGCTGGGTGGGGGTGAGCTCGCTGGGTGGGGGTGAGCTCGCTGGATGGGGGTGAGGTTGCTGGGTGGGGGTTGGCTCGCTGGGTGGGGGTGAGCCCGCTGGGTGGGGGTGAGCTCGCTTGGTGGGGGTGATCTCGCTGGGTGGGGGTGATCTCGCTGGGTGGGGGTGAGCTCGCTGGGTGGGGGTGATCTCGCTGGGTGGGGGTGTTCTCGCTGGGTGGGGGTGAGCTCGCTGGGTGGGGGTTGGCTCGCTGGGTGGGGGTGATCTCGCTGGGTGGGGGTGAGCTCGCTGGGTGGGGGTGAGCTCGCTGGGTGGGGGTGAGCTCGCTGGGTGGGGGTGAGCTCGCTGGGTGGGGGTGAGCTCGCTGGGTGGGGGTGATCTCGCTGAGTGGGGGCGAGCTCGCTGGGTGGGGGTGAGCTCGCTGGGTGGGGGTGAGCTCGCTGGGTGGGTGTAGGCTCGCTGGGTGGGGGTAGGCTCGCTGGGTGGGGGAGTGAGGTATTAATCCACGGACCGTTACGCAGTGGAGGAGTGAGGTATTAATCCACGGACCGTTACGCAGTGGGGGAGTGAGGTATTAATCCAGGGACCGTTACGCAGTGGGAGGAGTGAGGTATTAATCCAGGGACCGTTACGCAGTGGGAGGAGTGAGGTATTAATCCAGGGACCGTTACGCAGTGGGAGGAGTGAGGTATTAATCCAGGGACCGTTACGCAGTGGGGGGAGTGAGGTATTAATCCACGGACCGTTACGCAGTGGGGGGAGTGAGGTATTAATCCACGGACCGTTACGCAGTGGGGGAGTGACGTATTAATCCACGGACCGTTACGCAGTGGAGGAGTGAGGTATTAATCCACGGACCGTTACGCAGTGGAGGAGTGAGGTATTAATCCAGGGACCGTTACGCAGTGGGGAGTGAGGTATTAATCCACGGACCGTTACGCAGTGGGGGAGTGAGGTATTAATCCACGGACCGTTACGCAGTGGAGGAGTGAGGTATTAATCCACGGACCGTTACGCAGTGGAGGAGTGAGGTATTAATCCACGGACCGTTACGCAGTGGGGGAGTGACGTATTAATCCACGGACCGTTACGCAGTGGAGGAGTGAGGTATTAATCCAGGGACCGTTACGCAGTGGGGGAGTGAGGAATTATACCCACGGACCGTTACGCAGTGGGGGAGTGAGGTATTAATCCACGGACCGTTACGCAGTGGAGGAGTGAGGTATTAATCCACGGACCGTTACGCAGTGGAGGAGTGAGGTATTAATCCAGGGACCGTTACGCAGTGGGGGGAGTGAGGTATTAATCCAGGGACCGTTACGCAGTTGAGGAGTGAGGTATTAATCCAGGGACCGTTACACAGTGGGGGAGTGAGGTATTAATCCACGGACCGTTACGCAGTGGGGGAGTGAGGTATTAATCCACGGACCGTTACGCAGTGGAGGAGTGAGGTATTAATCCAGGGACCGTTACGCAGTGGGGGAGTGAGGAATTATACCCACGGACCGTTACGCAGTGGGGGAGTGAGGTATTAATCCACGGACCGTTACGCAGTGGAGGAGTGAGGTATTAATCCAGGGACCGTTACGCAGTGGGGGAGTGAGGAATTATACCCACGGACCGTTACGCAGTGGGGGAGTGAGGTATTAATCCACGGACCGTTACGCAGTGGAGGAGTGAGGTATTAATCCACGGACCGTTACGCAGTGGGGGAGTGAGGTATTAATCCACGGACCGTTACGCAGTGGAGGAGTGAGGTATTAATCCAGGGACCGTTACACAGTGGAGGAGTGAGGTATTAATCCACGGACCGTTACGCAGTGGGGGGGTGAGGTATTAATCCACGGACCGTTACGCAGTGGGGGGGTGAGGTATTAATCCACGGACCGTTACGCAGTGGGGGGGTGAGGTATTAATCCACGGACCGTTACGCAGTGGGGTAGTGAGGTATTAATCCACGGACCGTTACGCAGTGGGGGGGTGAGGTATTAATCCACGGACCGTTACGCAGTGGGGGAGTGAGGTATTAATCCACGGACCGTTACGCAGTGGGGGAGTGAGGTATTAATCCACGGACCGTTACGCAGTGGGGGGGTGAGGTATTAATCCACGGACCGTTACGCAGTGGGGGAGTGAGGTATTAATCCACGGACCGTTACGCAGTGGGGGAGTGAGGTATTAATCCACGGACCGTTACGCAGTGGGGGGGTGAGATATGAATCCACGGACCGTTACGCAGTGGGGGAGTGAGGTATTAATCCACGGACCGTGACGCAGTGGGGGAGTGAGGTATTAATCCACGGACCGTTACGCAGTGGAGGAGTGAGGTATTAATCCAGGGACCGTTACACAGTGGAGGAGTGAGGTATTAATCCAGGGACCGTTACGCAGTGGGGGGGTGAGGTATTAATCCACGGACCGTTACGCAGTGGAGGGAGTGACGTATTAATCCACGGACCGTTACGCAGTGGGGGGAGTGAGGTATTAATCCACGGACCGTTACGCAGTGGGGGAGTGAGGTATTAATCCACGGACCGTTACGCAGTGGAGGAGTGAGGTATTAATCCACGGACCGTTACGCAGTGGGGGAGTGAGGTATTAATCCACGGACCGTTACGCAGTGGGGGGGGGTGAGGTATTAATCCACGGACCGTTACGCAGTGGAGGGAGTGAGGTATTAATCCACGGACCGTTACGCAGTGGAGGAGTGAGGTATTAATCCACGGACCGTTACGCAGTGGAGGAGTGAGGTATTAATCCACGGACCGTTACGCAGTGGGGGAGTGAGGTATTAATCCACGGACCGTTACGCAGTGGGGGAGTGAGGTATTAATCCACGGACCGTTACGCAGTGGGGGAGTGAGGTATTAATCCAGGGACCGTTACGCAGTGGGGGAGTGAGGTATTAATCCACGGACCGTTACGCAGTGGGGGAGTGAGGTATTAATCCACGGACCGTTACGCAGTGGAGGAGTGAGGTATTAATCCACGGACCGTTACGCAGTGGGGGAGTGAGGTATTAATCCACGGACCGTTACGCAGTGGAGGAGTGAGGTATTAATCCACGGACCGTTACGCAGTGGGGGAGTGAGGTATTAATCCACGGACCGTTACGCAGTGGAGGAGTGAGGTATTAATCCACGGACCGTTACGCAGTGGGGGGGGGTGAGGTATTAATCCAGGGACCATTACGCAGTGGAGGAGTGAGGTATTAAACCAGGGACCGTTACGCAGTGGAGGAGTGAGGTATTAATCCAGGGATCGTTACGCAGTGGGGGGGGGGTGAGGTATTAATCCACGGACCGTTACGCAGTGGGGGGGGTGAGGTATTAATCCACGGACCGTTACGCAGTGGGGAGTGAGGTATTAATCCACGGACCGTTACGCAGTGGGGGGAGTGAGGTATTAATCCACGGACCGTTACGCAGTGGGGGAGTGAGGTATTAATCCACGGACCGTTACGCAGTGGAGGGGTGAGGTATTAATCCACGGACCGTTACGCAGTGGGGGGGGTGAGGTATTAATCCTCGGACCGTTACGCAGTGGGGAGTGAGGTATTAATCCACGGACCGTTACGCAGTGGGGGGTGAGGTATTAATCCTCGGACCGTTACGCAGTGGGGAGTGAGGTATTAATCCACGGACCGTTACGCAGTGGGGGGAGTGAGGTATTAATCCACGGACCGTTACGCAGTGGGGGGGGGGTGAGGTATTAATCCACGGACCGTTACGCAGTGGGGTGGGGGTGAGGTATTAATCCACGGACCGTTACGCAGTGGGGAGTGAGGTATTAATCCAGGGACCGTTACACAGTGGGGGAGTGAGGTATTAATCCACGGACCGTTACGCAGTGGGGGGGGGTGAGGTATTAATCCACGGACCGTTACGCAGTGGGGGGGTGAGGTATTAATCCAGGGACCGTTACACAGTGGAGGAGTGAGGTATTAATCCACGGACCGTTACGCAGTGGAGGAGTGAGGTATTAATCCAGGGACCGTTACGCAGTGGGGGAGTGAGGTATTAATCCACGGACCGTTACGCAGTGGGGGAGTGAGGTATTAATCCACGGACTGTTACGCAGTGGGGGGGTGAGGTATTAATCCACGGACCGTTACGCAGTGGGGGGGTGAGGTATTAATCCACGGACCGTTACACAGTGGAGGAGTGAGGTATTAATCCACGGACCGTTACACAGTGGAGGAGTGAGGTATTAATCCACGGACCGTTACGCAGTGGGGGAGTGAGGTATTAATCCAGGGACCGTTACGCAGTGGGGGGGTGAGGTATTAATCCACGGACCGTTACGCAGTGGAGGGGTGAGGTATTAATCCACGGACCGTTACGCAGTGGAGGAGTGAGGTATTAATCCACGGACCGTTACGCAGTGGGGGGGGGAGGTATTAATCCACGGACCGTTACGCAGTGGGGGGAGTGAGGTATTAATCCACGGACCGTTACACAGTGGGGGGGTGAGGTATTAATCCACGGACCGTTACGCAGTGGAGGAGTGAGGTATTAATCCACGGACCGTTACGCAGTGGGGGAGTGAGGTATTAATCCACGGACCGTTACGCAGTGGGGGGTGAGGTATTAATCCAGGGACCGTTACGCAGTGGAGGAGTGAGGTATTAATCCACGGACCGTTACGCAGTGGAGGAGTGAGGTATTAATCCACGGACCGTTACGCAGTGGAGGAGTGAGGTATTAATCCACGGACCGTTACGCAGTGGGGGAGTGAGGTATTAATCCAGGGACCGTTACGCAGTGGAGGAGTGAGGTACTAATCCAGGGACCGTTACGCAGTGGGGGAGTGAGGTATTAATCCAGGGACCGTTACGCAGTGGAGGAGTGAGGTATTAATCCACGGACCGTTACGCAGTGGGGGAGTGAGGTATTAATCCACGGACCATTACGCAGTGGAGGAGTGAGGTATTAATCCACGGACCGTTACGCAGTGGAGGAGTGAGGTATTAATCCAGGGACCGTTACGCAGTGGGGGAGTGAGGTATTAATCCACGGACCGTTACGCAGTGGGGAGTGAGGTATTAATCCACGGACCGTTACGCAGTGGGGGAGTGACGTATTAATCCACGGACCGTTACGCAGTGGGGGGTGAGGTATTAATCCACGGACCGTTACGCAGTGGGGGGAGTGAGGTATTAATCCACGGACCGTTACGCAGTGGGGGAGTGAGGTATTAATCCACGGACCGTTACGCAGTGGGGGAGTGAGGTATTAATCCAGGGACCGTTACGCAGTGGGGGGGGTGATGTATTAATCCACGGACCGTTACGCAGTGGGGGAGTGAGGTATTAATCCACGGACAGTTACGCAGTGGGGGGAGTGAGATATTAATCCAGGGACCGTTACGCAGTGGGGGAGTGAGGTATTAATCCACGGACCGTTACGCAGTGGGGGAGTGAGGTATTAATCCACGGACCGTTACGCAGTGGGGGAGTGAGGTATTAATCCACGGACCGTTACGCAGTGGGGGAGTGAGGTATTAATCCAGGGACCGTTACGCAGTGGGGGGGGTGAGGTATTAATCCACGGACCGTTGCGCAGTGGGGGAGTGAGGTATTAATCCACGGACCGTTACGCAGTGGGGGAGTGAGGTATTAATCCAGGGACCGTTACGCAGTGGGGGAGTGAGGTATTAATCCAGGGACCGTTACGCAGTGGGGGGGGTGAGGTATTAATCCACGGACCGTTACGCAGTGGGGGAGTGAGGTATTAATCCACGGACCGTTACGCAGTGGGGGGAGTGAGGTATTAATCCACGGACCGTTACGCAGTGGAGGAGTGAGGTATTAATCCACGGACCGTTACGCAGTGGGGAAGTGAGGTATTAATCCAGGGACCGTTACGCAGTGGGGGGAGTGAGGTATTAATCCACGGACCGTTACGCAGTGGGGGGAGTGAGGTATTAATCCACGGACCGTTACGCAGTGGGGGGGGGGAGGTATTAATCCACGGTCCGTTACGCAGTGGGGGAGTGAGGTATTAATCCACGGACCGTTACACAGTGGGGGAGTGAGG
>NC_092710.1:10502312-10503812 GCF_047496885.1 Scyliorhinus torazame | reverse complement strand
TCCACACTCGTCCCAGCACGCGCACACTCCCACACACTCTCACACACCCCCCTCTCACACCTCTCTCCACCACCCACACACTCACACAACACTCTCCACACACACTCACCACACACCCTCCTCTCACACACACTCTCACCTCCCACACACACCCCACACACTCCCACACTCTCTCACAACACACCTCTCCCCACACACTCACTCACACACTCTCCCACCCCCACTCTCCCCCCACCCTCTCACCACCCACTCTCTCCCCACACACTCCCCTCACACACCACTCACACACTCTCTCACCCCCACACCCTCACACACTCCCCTCTCACCCACCTCACACACACCCACTCTCACACACACACTCTCCCCACACCCTCTCACTCTCACCCCACTCCACACACACCCCTCCCCCCCCACTCTCCCCACACACACTCTCCCACACGCTCCCTCACAACCCACTCCTCTACTCCACACACTCTCACACACCCCCTCTCCCACACCCCCCCCTCACACTCCCCCTCTCACACCCCACCTCTCACACCCCCCCTCTCACACCCCACACTCTCACCCACTCTCTCCCACACCCTCACCTCCTCACACCTCTCTCACCCCCCACTCTCTCACACCCCTCTCCCACACTCACACTCACACACCCCCTCTCCCCCCTCACACACACACTCCTCACACTCCTCTCACCCCCACACCCTCTCCCCCTCCCCACTCCCACTCACACTCTCTCACACACTCTCCACTCTCACACACACTCTCTCACACACTCTCTCACACACCTCTCAGCCACACACTCTCACACACACACTCACACCCCCTCTCTCACACACACTCTCACACACTCTCTCACACACACTCTCACACACACACTCCCCACACACTCTCACACACACTCTCACTCACACACACTCTCACACACACACCACACACTCTCTCCACACACTCTCTCACACACACTCTCTCTACACACACTCTCACACACACTCTCACACACCCCACTCATCCACCCTCTCTCACACACTCACACACTCACACACTCTCACACACACTCACCACACACTCTCACACACACTCTCACACACACTCTCTCTCCCCCTCTCACACACTCCTCACACACACTCTCTCACACACACACTCTCACACTCTCTCACACACACACTCTCACACACTCTCTCTCACACACACTCTCACACACACACTCTCACACACCCCTCACACACACTCTCTCTCACACACTCTCACACTCTCACACCACACTCTCCCACACTCTCTCACACACACACTCTCACACACTCTCTCTCACACACACCTCACACTCACTCTCACACACACACTCTCACACACACTCTCACACACACTCCTCCTCACCCACACTCTCACACACTCTCTCTCACACACACTCTCACACACACCTCTCACACACACACTCTCACACACACTCTCTCTCACACACCTCTCCACACACTCACAGACACTCTCACTCACACACACTCT
>NC_092710.1:10494812-10497312 GCF_047496885.1 Scyliorhinus torazame | reverse complement strand
CACACTCTCACACACACACTCTCACACACACACTCTCACACACACTCTCTCTCACACACTCTCTCACACACTCTCACAGACACTCTCTCTCACACACACACTCACACACTCTCTCACACACACTCTCACACACACTCTCACACACACACTCACACAAACACTCTCTCACTCTCTCTCACACACACTCTCACACACACACTCTCACACACACTCTCACACACCCTCTCTCTCACACACTCTCTCACATACACTCTCACACACACACTCTCACACTCTCTCACACACACACTCTCACACACACACTCTCACACACACACTCTCACACACACACTCTCACACACTCTCTCTCACACACTCTCTCACACACTCTCTCACACACACTCTCTCACACACTCTCTCACACACTCTCTCACACACACTCTCACACACCCTCTCTCTCACACACTCTCTCACATACACTCTCACACACACACTCTCACACTCTCTCACACACACTCTCACACACACACTCTCACACACACTCTCACACACACTCTCTCTCACACACTCTCTCACACACTCTCTCACACACACTCTCACACACCCTCTCTCTCACACACTCTCTCACATACACTCTCACACACACTCTCACACTCTCTCTCACACACACTCTCACACACACACTCTCACACACACACTCTCACACACACTCTCACACACACTCTCTCTCACACACTCTCTCACACACTCTCACACACACACTCTCACACACACACTCTCACACACACTCTCTCTCACACACTCTCACACACACACTCTCACACACACTCTCACACACACTCTCTCTCACACACTCTCTCACACACTCTCTCACACACACTCTCACACACCCTCTCTCTCACACACTCTCTCACATACACTCTCACACACACTCTCACACTCTCTCACACACACACTCTCACACACACACTCTCACACACACACTCTCACACACACTCTCACACACACTCTCTCTCACACACTCTCTCACACACTCTCACACACACACTCTCACACACACACTCTCACACACACTCTCTCTCACACACTCTCACACACACTCTCTCACACAAAGAACAAACAAAGAACAAAGAAATGTACAGCACAGGAACAGGCCCTTCGGCCCTCCAAGCCCGTGCCGGCCATGCTGCCCGGCTAAACTACAATCTTCTACACTTCCGGGGTCCGTACCCCTCTATTCCCATCCTATTCATGTATTTGTCAAGATGCCCCTTAAATGTCACTATCGTCCCTGCTTCCACCACCTCCTCCGTCAGCGAGTTCCAGGCACCCACTACCCTCTGTGTAAAAAACTTACCTCGTACATCTACTCTAAACCTTGCCCCTCGCACCTTAAACCTATGCCCCCCAGTAATTGACCCCTCTACCCTGGGGAAAAGCCTCTGACTATCCACTCTGTCTCTGCCCCTCATAATTTTGTATACCTCTATCAGGTCGCCCCTCAACCTCCGTCGTTCCAGTGAGAACAAACCGAGTTTATTCAACCGCTCCTCATAGCTAATGCCCTCCATACCAGGCAACATCCTGGTAAATCTCTTCTGCACCCTCTCTAAAGCCTCCACATCCTTCTGGTAGTGTGGCGACCAGAATTGAACACTATACTCCAGGTGTGGCCTAAATAAGGTTCTATACAGCTGCAACATGACTTGCCAATTCTTATACTCAATGCCCCGGCCAATGAAGGCAAGCATGCCGTATGCCTTCTTGACTACCTTCTCCACCTGTGTCGCCCCTTTCAGTGACCTGTGGACCTGTACTCCTAGATCTCTTTGACTTTCAATACTCTTGAGGGTTCTACCATTCACTGTATATTCCCTAACTGCATTAGACCCTCCAAATGCATTACCTCACATTTGTCCGGATTAAACTCCATCTGCCATCTCTCTGCCCAAGTCTCCAAACAATCTAAATCCTGCTGTATCCTCTGACAGTCCTCATCGCTATCCGCAATTCCACCAACCTTTGTGTCGTCTGCAAACTTACTAATCAGACCAGTTACATTTTCCTCCAAATCATTTATATATACTACAAAGAGCAAAGGTCCCAGCACTGATCCCTGTGGAACACCACTGGTCACAGCCCTCCAATGAGAAAAGCATCCCTCCATTGCTACTCTCTGCCTTCTATGGCCTAGCCAGTTCTGTATCCACCTTGCCAGCTCACCCCTGATCCCGTGTGACTTCACCTTTTGTACTAGTCTACCATGAGGGACCTTGTCAAAGGCCTTACTGAAGTCCATATAGACAACATCCACTGCCCTACCTGCATCAATCATCTTAGTGACCTCCTCGAAAAACTCTATCAAGTTAGTGAGACACGACCTCCCCTTCACAAAACCGTGCTGCCTCTCACTAATACGTCCATTTGCTTCCAAATGGGAGTAGATCCTGTCTCGAAGAATTCTCCCCAGTAATTTCCCTACCACTGAAGTAAGGCTCACCGGCCTGTAGTTCCCGGGATT
>NC_092710.1:10462312-10489812 GCF_047496885.1 Scyliorhinus torazame | reverse complement strand
ACTGTCAGAGGGTCAGTACTGAGGGAGTGCCGCACTGTCAGAGGGTCAGTACTGAGGGAGTGCTGCACTGTCAGAGGGTCAGTGCTGAGGGAGTGCTGCACTGTCAGAGGGTCAGTACTGAGGGAGTGCCGCACTGTCAGAGGGTCAGTACTGAGGGAGTGCTGCACTGTCAGAGGGTCAGTACTGAGGGAGTGCCGCACTGTCAGAGGGTCAGTACTGAGGGAGTGCCGCACTGTCAGAGGGTCAGTACTGAGGGAGTGCTGCACTGTTAGAGGGTCAGTACTGAGGGAGCGCCGCACTGTCAGAGGGTCAGTACTGAGGGAGTGCTGCACTGTCAGAGGGTCAGTACTGAGGGAGCACTGCACTGTCAGAGGGACAGTACTGAGGGAGTGCCGCACTGTCAGAGGGTCAGTACTGAGGGAGTGCCGCACTGTCAGAGGGTCAGTACTGAGGGAGTGCCGCACTGTCAGAGGGTCAGTACTGAGGGAGTGCTGCACTGTTAGAGGGTCAGTACTGAGGGAGCGCCGCACTGTCAGAGGGTCAGTACTGAGGGAGTGCTGCACTGTCAGAGGGTCAGTACTGAGAGAGTGCTGCATTGTCAGAGGGTCAGTACTGAGGGAGACCCGCACTGTCAGAGGGTCAGTACTGAGGGAGTGCCGCACTGTCAGAGGGTCAGTACTGAGGGAGTGCTGCACTGTCAGAGGGTCAGTGCTGAGGGAGTGCTGCACTGTCAGAGGGTCAGTACTGAGGGAGTGCCGCACTGTCAGAGGGTCAGTACTGAGGGAGTGCCGCACTGTCAGAGGGTCAGTACTGAGGGAGTGCCGCACTGTCAGAGGGTCAGTGCTGAGGGAGTGCTTCACTGTCAGAGGGTCAGTACTGAGGGAGTGCTGCACTGTCAGAGGGTCAGTCCTGAGGGAGTGCTGCACTGTCAGAGGGTCAGTAATGAGGGAGTGCCGCACTGTCAGAGGGTCAGTACTGAGGGAGTGCCGCACTGTCAGAGGGTCAGTGCTGAGGGAGTGCTGCACTGTCAGAGGGTCAGTACTGAGGGAGTGCCGCTCTGTCAGAGGGTCAGTACTGTGGGAGGGCCGCACTGTCAGAGGGTCAGTACTGAGGGAGGGCCGCACTGTCAGAGGGTCAGTACTGAGGGAGTGCTGCACTGTCAGAGGGTCAGTACTGAGGGAGTGTCGCTCTGTCAGAGGGTCAGTACTGAGGGAGTGCTGCACTGTCAGAGGGTCAGTACTGAGGGAGTGCTGCACTGTCAGAGGGTCAGTACTGAGGAAGTGCTGCACTGTCAGAGGGTCAGTACTGAGGGAGTGCTGCACTGTCAGAGGGTCAGTACTGAGGGAGTGCCGCACTGTCAGAGGGTCAGTACTGAGGGAGTGCAGCTCTGTCAGAGGGTCAGTACTGAGGGAGTGCCACACTGTCAGAGGGTCAGTACTGAGGGAGTGCTGCACTGTCAGAGGGTCAGTACTGAGGGGCTGCCACACTGTCAGAGGGTCAGTACTGAGGGAGAGCCGCACTGTCAGAGGGTCAGTACTGAGGGGCTGCCACCCTGTCAGAGGGTCAGTACTGAGGGAGTGCCGCACTGTCAGATGGTCAGTACTGAGGGAGTGCTGCACTGTCAGAGGGTCAGTATGAGGGAGTGCCGCACTGTCAGAGGGTCAGTGCTGAGGGACTGCTGCACTGTCAGAGGGTCAGTACTGAGGGAGTGCCGCACTGTCAGAGGGTCAGTACTGAGGGAGTGCCGCACTGTCAGAGGGTCAGTACTGAGGGAGTGCTGCACTGTCAGAGGGTCAGTACTGAGGGAGTGCCGCACTGTCAGAGGGTCAGTACTGAGGGGCTGCCACACTGTCAGAGGGTCAGTACTGAGGGAGAGCCGCACTGTCAGAGGGTCAGTACTGAGGGAGTGCCGCACTGTCAGAGGGTCAGTACTGAGGGAGTGCTGCACTGTCAGAGGGTCAGTATGAGGGAGTGCCGCACTGTCAGAGGGTCAGTGCTGAGGGACTGCTGCACTGTCAGAGGGTCAGTACTGAGGGAGTGCCGCACTGTCAGAGGGTCAGTACTGAGGGAGTGCCGCACTGTCAGAGGGTCAGGACTGAGGGAGAGCTGCACTGTCAGAGGGTCAGTACTGAGGGAGTGCTGCACTGTCAGAGGGTCAGTACTGAGGGAGTGCTGCACTGCCAGAGGGTCAGTACTGAGGGAGTGCCGTACTGTCAGAGGGTCAGTACTGAGGGAGTGCCGCACTGTCAGAGGGTCAGTACTGAGGGAGTGCCGCAATGTAAGAGGGTCAGTACTGAGGGAGTGCCGCACTGTCAGAGGGTCAGTACTGAGGGAGTGCTGCACTGTCAGAGGGTCAGTACTGAGGGAGTGCCGCACTGCCAGAGGGTCAGTACTGAGGGAGTGCCGCACTGTCAGAGGGTCAGGACTGAGGGAGTGCTGCACTGTCAGAGGGTCAGTACTGAGAGAGTGCTGCACTGTCAGAGGGTCAGTACTGAGGGAGTGCTGCTATGTCAGAGGGTCAGTACTGAGGGAGTGCTGCACTGCCAGAGGGTCAGTACTGAGGGAGTGCCGCACTGTCAGAGGGTCAGTACTGAGGGAGTGCCGCACTGTCAGAGGGTCAGTACTGAGGGAGTGCCGCACTGTCAGAGAGTCAGTACTGAGGGAGTGCCGCACTGTCAGAGGGTCAGTACTGAGGGAGTGCCGCACTGTCAGAGGGTCAGTACTGAGGGAGTGCTGCACTGTCAGAGGGTCAGTACTGAAGGAGTGCTGCACTCTCAGATGGTCAGTACTGAGGGAGTGATGCACTGTCAGAGGGTCAGTACTGAAGGAGTGCTGCACTGTCAGAGGGTCAGTACTGAGCGAGTGCCGCACTGTCAGAGGGTCAGTACTGAGGGAGTGCCGCACTGTCAGAGGGTCAGTACTGAGGGAGTGCTGCACTGTCAGAGGGTCAGTACTGAGGGAGTGCCGCACTGTCAGAGGGTCAGTACTGAGGGAGTGCCGCACTATCAGAGGGTCAGTACTGAGGGAGCGCCGCACTGTCAGAGGGTCAGTACTGAGGGAGTGCCGCACTGTCAGAGGGTCAGTACTGAGGGAGTGCCACACTGTCAGAGGGTCAGTACTGAGGAAGTGCTGCACTGTCAGAGGGTCAGTACTGAGGGACTGCCACACTGTCAGAGGGTCAGTACTGAGGGAGTGTTGCACTGTCAGAGGGTCAGTACTGAGGGAGTGCTGCACTGTCAGAGGGTCAGTACTGAGGGATTGCTGCACTGTCAGAGGGTCAGTATGAGGGAGTGCTGCACTGTCAGAGGGTCAGTGCTGAGGGACTGTTGCACTGTCAGAGGGACAGTTCTGAGGGAGTGCCGCACTGTCAGAGGGTCAGTCCTGAGAGAGTGCCGCACTGTCAGAGGGTCAGTGCTGAGGGACTGTTGCACTGTCAGAGGGTCAGTACTGAGGGAGTGCCGCACTGTCAGAGGGTCAGTACTGAGGGAGTGCCGCACTGTCAGAGGGTCAGTACTGAGGGAGTGCCGCACTGTCAGAGGTTCAGAACTGAGGGAGTGCTGCACTGTCAGAGGGTCAGTACTGAGGGAGTGCCGCACTGTCAGAGGGTCAGTACTGAGGGACTGCCGCACTGTCAGAGGGTCAGTACTGAGGGAGTGCCGCACTGTCCGAGGGTCAGTACTGAGGGAGTGCCGCACTGTCAGAGGGTCAGTACTGAGGGAGTGCCGCCCTGTCAGAGGGTCAGTACTGAGGGAGTGCCGCACTGTCAGAGGGTCAGTACTGAGGGGCTGCCACACTGTCAGAGGGTCAGTACTGAGGGAGTGCCGCACTGTCAGAGGGTCAGTATGAGGGAGTGCCGCACTGTCAGAGGGTCAGTGCTGAGGGACTGCTGCACTGTCAGAGGGTCAGTACTGAGGGAGTGCTGCACTGTCAGAGGGTCAGTACTGAAGGAGTGCTGCACTGTCAGAGGGTCATTACTGGGGGAGTGCTGCACTGTCAGAGGGTCAGTGCTGAGGGACTGCTGCACTGTAGAGGGTCAGTACTGAGGGGCTGCCACACTGTCAGAGGGTCAGTACTGAGGGAGTGTTGCACTGTCAGAGGGTCAGTACTGAGGGAGTGCTGCACTGTCAGAGGGTCAGTACTGAGGGAGTGCCGCACTGTCAGAGGGTCAGTATTGAGGGAGTGCTGCACTGTCAGAGGGTCAGTACTGAGGGAGTGCTGCACTGTCAGAGGGTCAGTACTGAGGGAGTGCTGCACTGTCAGAGGGTCAGTACTGAGGGAGTGCTGCACTGTCAGAGGGTCAGGACTGAGGGAGAGCTGCACTGTCAGAGGGTCAGTACTGAGGGAGTGCTGCACTGTCAGAGGGTCAGTACTGAGGGAGTGCCGCACTGTCAGAGGGTCAGTATTGAGGGAGTGCTGCACTGTCAGAGGGTCAGTACTGAGGGAGTGCTGCACTGTCAGAGGGTCAGTAATAAGGGAGTGCTGCACTGTCAGAGGGTCAGTACTGAGTGATTGCTGCACTGTCAGAGGGTCAGTATGAGGGAGTGCCGCACTGTCAGAGGGTCAGTGCTGAGGGACTGCTGCACTGTCAGAGGGTCAGTACTAAGGGAGTGCTGCACTGTCAGAGGGTCAGTACTGAGGGAGTGCCGCACTGTCAGAGGGTCAGTACTGAGGGAGTGCTGCACTGTCAGAGGGTCAGTATTGAGGGAGTGCCGCACTGTCAGAGGGTCAGTACTGAGGGAGTGCCGCACTATCAGAGGGTCAGTACTGAGGGAGCACCGCACTGTCAGAGGGTCAGTACTGAGGGAGTCCGCACTCTCAGAGGGACAGTACTGAGGGAGTGCCGCACTGTCAGAGGGTCAGTACTGAGGGAGTGCTGCACTGTCAGAGGGTCAGTACTGAGGGAGTGCTGCACTGTCAGCGGGTCAGTACTGAGGGAGTGCGGCACTGTCACAGAGTCAGTACTGAGGGAGTGCGGCACTGTCAGAGGGTCAGTACTGAGGGAGAGCTGCACTGTCAGACGGTCCGTACTGAGGGAGTGCGGCACTGTCAGAGGGTCAGTACTGAGGGAGAGCTGCACTGTCAGAGGGTCAGTACTGAGGGAGAGCAGGACTGTCAGAGGGTCAGTACTGAGGGAGTGCTGCACTGTCAGAGGATCAGTACTGAGGGAGTGCCGCACTGTCAGAGGGTCAGTACTGAGGGAGTGCTGCACTGTCAGAGGGTCAGTACTGAGGGAGTGCCGCACTGTCAGAGGGTCAGTACTGAGGGAGTGCCGCACTGTCAGAGGGTCAGTACTTAGGGAGTACTGCACTGTCAGAGAGTCAGTACTGAGGGAGAGCTGCACTGTCAGAGGGTCAGTACTGAGGGAGTGCCGCACTGTCAGAGGGTCAGTACTGAGGGAGTGCCGCATTATCAGAGGGTCAGTACTGAGGGAGCACCGCACTGTCAGAGGGTCAGTACTGAGGGAATGCCGCACTGTCAGAGGGTCAGTAGTGAGGGAGTGCTGCACTGTCAGAGGGTCAGTACTGAGGGAGTGCCGCACTGTCAGAGGGTCAGTACGGAGGGAGTGCCGCACTGTCAGAGGGGCAGTACTGAGGGAGTGCTGCACTGTCAGAGGGTCAGTACTGAGGGAGTGCCGCACTGTCAGAGGGTCAGTACTGAGGGAGTGCCGCACTGTCAGAGGGTCAGTGCTGAGGGACTGCTGCACTGTCAGAGGGTCAGTACTAAGGGAGTGCTGCACTGTCAGAGGGTCAGTACTGAGGGAGTGCCGCACTGTCAGAGGGTCAGTACTGAGGGAGTGCTGCACTGTCAGAGGGTCAGTATTGAGGGAGTGCCGCACTGTCAGAGGGTCAGTACTGAGGGAGTGCCGCACTATCAGATGGTCAGTACTGAGGGAGCACCGCACTGTCAGAGGGTCAGTACTGAGGGAGTCCGCACTCTCAGAGGGACAGTACTAAGGGAGTGCCGCACTGTCAGAGGGTCAGTACTGAGGGAGTGCTGCACTGTCAGAGGGTCAGTACTGAGGGAGTGCTGCACTGTCAGCGGGTCAGTACTGAGGGAGTGCGGCAATGTCAGAGAGTCAGTACTGAGGTAGTGCGGCACTGTCAGAGGGTCAGTACTGAGGGAGAGCTGCACTGTCAGACGGTCCGTACTGAGGGAGTGCGGCACTGTCAGAGGGTCAGTACTGAGGGAGAGCTGCACTGTCAGAGGGTCAGTACTGAGGGAGAGCTGGACTGTCAGAGGGTCAGTACTGAGGGAGTGCTGCACTGTCAGAGGATCAGTACTGAGGGAGTGCCGCACTGTCAGAGGGTCAGTACTGAGGGAGTCCTGCACTGTCAGAGGGTCAGTACTGAGGGAGTGCCGCACTGTCAGAGGGTCAGTACTGAGGGAGTGCCGCACTATCAGAGGGTCAGTACTGAGGGAGCACCGCACTGTCAGAGGGTCAGTACTGAGGGAGTGCCGCACTGTCAGAGGGTCAGTACTGAGGGAGTGCCGCACTCTCAGAGGGACAGTACTGAGGGAGTGCCGCACTGTCAGAGGGTCAGTACTGAGGGAGTGCTGCACTGTCAGAGGGTCAGTCCTGAGGGAGTGCTGCACTGTCAGAGGGTCAGTAATGAGGGAGTGCCGCACTGTCAGAGGGTCAGTACTGAGGGAGTGCCGCACTGTCAGAGGGTCAGTGCTGAGGGAGTGCTGCACTGTCAGAGGGTCAGTACTGAGGGAGTGCCGCTCTGTCAGAGGGTCAGTACTGTGGGAGGGCCGCACTGTCAGAGGGTCAGTACTGAGGGAGGGCCGCACTGTCAGAGGGTCAGTACTGAGGGAGTGCTGCACTGTCAGAGGGTCAGTACTGAGGGAGTGTCGCTCTGTCAGAGGGTCAGTACTGAGGGAGTGCTGCACTGTCAGAGGGTCAGTACTGAGGGAGTGCTGCACTGTCAGAGGGTCAGTACTGAGGAAGTGCTGCACTGTCAGAGGGTCAGTACTGAGGGAGTGCTGCACTGTCAGAGGGTCAGTACTGAGGGAGTGCCGCACTGTCAGAGGGTCAGTACTGAGGGAGTGCAGCTCTGTCAGAGGGTCAGTACTGAGGGAGTGCCACACTGTCAGAGGGTCAGTACTGAGGGAGTGCTGCACTGTCAGAGGGTCAGTACTGAGGGGCTGCCACACTGTCAGAGGGTCAGTACTGAGGGAGAGCCGCACTGTCAGAGGGTCAGTACTGAGGGGCTGCCACCCTGTCAGAGGGTCAGTACTGAGGGAGTGCCGCACTGTCAGATGGTCAGTACTGAGGGAGTGCTGCACTGTCAGAGGGTCAGTATGAGGGAGTGCCGCACTGTCAGAGGGTCAGTGCTGAGGGACTGCTGCACTGTCAGAGGGTCAGTACTGAGGGAGTGCCGCACTGTCAGAGGGTCAGTACTGAGGGAGTGCCGCACTGTCAGAGGGTCAGTACTGAGGGAGTGCTGCACTGTCAGAGGGTCAGTACTGAGGGAGTGCCGCACTGTCAGAGGGTCAGTACTGAGGGGCTGCCACACTGTCAGAGGGTCAGTACTGAGGGAGAGCCGCACTGTCAGAGGGTCAGTACTGAGGGAGTGCCGCACTGTCAGAGGGTCAGTACTGAGGGAGTGCTGCACTGTCAGAGGGTCAGTATGAGGGAGTGCCGCACTGTCAGAGGGTCAGTGCTGAGGGACTGCTGCACTGTCAGAGGGTCAGTACTGAGGGAGTGCCGCACTGTCAGAGGGTCAGTACTGAGGGAGTGCCGCACTGTCAGAGGGTCAGGACTGAGGGAGAGCTGCACTGTCAGAGGGTCAGTACTGAGGGAGTGCTGCACTGTCAGAGGGTCAGTACTGAGGGAGTGCTGCACTGCCAGAGGGTCAGTACTGAGGGAGTGCCGTACTGTCAGAGGGTCAGTACTGAGGGAGTGCCGCACTGTCAGAGGGTCAGTACTGAGGGAGTGCCGCAATGTAAGAGGGTCAGTACTGAGGGAGTGCCGCACTGTCAGAGGGTCAGTACTGAGGGAGTGCTGCACTGTCAGAGGGTCAGTACTGAGGGAGTGCCGCACTGCCAGAGGGTCAGTACTGAGGGAGTGCCGCACTGTCAGAGGGTCAGGACTGAGGGAGTGCTGCACTGTCAGAGGGTCAGTACTGAGAGAGTGCTGCACTGTCAGAGGGTCAGTACTGAGGGAGTGCTGCACTGCCAGAGGGTCAGTACTGAGGGAGTGCCGCACTGTCAGAGGGTCAGTACTGAGGGACTGCCGCACTGTCAGAGGGTCAGTACTGAGGGAGTGCCGCACTGTCAGAGGGTCAGTACTGAGGGAGTCCGCACTCTCAGAGGGACAGTACTAAGGGAGTGCCGCACTGTCAGAGGGTCAGTACTGAGGGAGTGCTGCACTGTCAGAGGGTCAGTACTGAGGGAGTGCTGCACTGTCAGCGGGTCAGTACTGAGGGAGTGCGGCAATGTCAGAGAGTCAGTACTGAGGTAGTGCGGCACTGTCAGAGGGTCAGTACTGAGGGAGAGCTGCACTGTCAGACGGTCCGTACTGAGGGAGTGCGGCACTGTCAGAGGGTCAGTACTGAGGGAGAGCTGCACTGTCAGAGGGTCAGTACTGAGGGAGAGCTGGACTGTCAGAGGGTCAGTACTGAGGGAGTGCTGCACTGTCAGAGGATCAGTACTGAGGGAGTGCCGCACTGTCAGAGGGTCAGTACTGAGGGAGTCCTGCACTGTCAGAGGGTCAGTACTGAGGGAGTGCCGCACTGTCAGAGGGTCAGTACTGAGGGAGTGCCGCACTATCAGAGGGTCAGTACTGAGGGAGCACCGCACTGTCAGAGGGTCAGTACTGAGGGAGTGCCGCACTGTCAGAGGGTCAGTACTGAGGGAGTGCCGCACTCTCAGAGGGACAGTACTGAGGGAGTGCCGCACTGTCAGAGGGTCAGTACTGAGGGAGTGCTGCACTGTCAGAGGGTCAGTCCTGAGGGAGTGCTGCACTGTCAGAGGGTCAGTAATGAGGGAGTGCCGCACTGTCAGAGGGTCAGTACTGAGGGAGTGCCGCACTGTCAGAGGGTCAGTGCTGAGGGAGTGCTGCACTGTCAGAGGGTCAGTACTGAGGGAGTGCCGCTCTGTCAGAGGGTCAGTACTGTGGGAGGGCCGCACTGTCAGAGGGTCAGTACTGAGGGAGGGCCGCACTGTCAGAGGGTCAGTACTGAGGGAGTGCTGCACTGTCAGAGGGTCAGTACTGAGGGAGTGTCGCTCTGTCAGAGGGTCAGTACTGAGGGAGTGCTGCACTGTCAGAGGGTCAGTACTGAGGGAGTGCTGCACTGTCAGAGGGTCAGTACTGAGGAAGTGCTGCACTGTCAGAGGGTCAGTACTGAGGGAGTGCTGCACTGTCAGAGGGTCAGTACTGAGGGAGTGCCGCACTGTCAGAGGGTCAGTACTGAGGGAGTGCAGCTCTGTCAGAGGGTCAGTACTGAGGGAGTGCCACACTGTCAGAGGGTCAGTACTGAGGGAGTGCTGCACTGTCAGAGGGTCAGTACTGAGGGGCTGCCACACTGTCAGAGGGTCAGTACTGAGGGAGAGCCGCACTGTCAGAGGGTCAGTACTGAGGGGCTGCCACCCTGTCAGAGGGTCAGTACTGAGGGAGTGCCGCACTGTCAGATGGTCAGTACTGAGGGAGTGCTGCACTGTCAGAGGGTCAGTATGAGGGAGTGCCGCACTGTCAGAGGGTCAGTGCTGAGGGACTGCTGCACTGTCAGAGGGTCAGTACTGAGGGAGTGCCGCACTGTCAGAGGGTCAGTACTGAGGGAGTGCCGCACTGTCAGAGGGTCAGTACTGAGGGAGTGCTGCACTGTCAGAGGGTCAGTACTGAGGGAGTGCCGCACTGTCAGAGGGTCAGTACTGAGGGGCTGCCACACTGTCAGAGGGTCAGTACTGAGGGACAGCCGCACTGTCAGAGGGTCAGTACTGAGGGAGTGCCGCACTGTCAGAGGGTCAGTACTGAGGGAGTGCTGCACTGTCAGAGGGTCAGTATGAGGGAGTGCCGCACTGTCAGAGGGTCAGTGCTGAGGGACTGCTGCACTGTCAGAGGGTCAGTACTGAGGGAGTGCCGCACTGTCAGAGGGTCAGTACTGAGGGAGTGCCGCACTGTCAGAGGGTCAGGACTGAGGGAGAGCTGCACTGTCAGAGGGTCAGTACTGAGGGAGTGCTGCACTGTCAGAGGGTCAGTACTGAGGGAGTGCTGCACTGCCAGAGGGTCAGTACTGAGGGAGTGCCGTACTGTCAGAGGGTCAGTACTGAGGGAGTGCCGCACTGTCAGAGGGTCAGTACTGAGGGAGTGCCGCAATGTAAGAGGGTCAGTACTGAGGGAGTGCCGCACTGTCAGAGGGTCAGTACTGAGGGAGTGCTGCACTGTCAGAGGGTCAGTACTGAGGGAGTGCCGCACTGCCAGAGGGTCAGTACTGAGGGAGTGCCGCACTGTCAGAGGGTCAGGACTGAGGGAGTGCTGCACTGTCAGAGGGTCAGTACTGAGAGAGTGCTGCACTGTCAGAGGGTCAGTACTGAGGGAGTGCTGCACTGCCAGAGGGTCAGTACTGAGGGAGTGCCGCACTGTCAGAGGGTCAGTACTGAGGGACTGCCGCACTGTCAGAGGGTCAGTACTGAGGGAGTGCCGCACTGTCAGAGGGTCAGTACTGAGGGAGTGCCGCACTGTCAGAGAGTCAGTACTGAGGGAGTGCCGCACTGTCAGAGGGTCAGTACTGAGGGAGTGCCGCACTGTCAGAGGGTCAGTACTGAGGGAGTGCTGCACTGTCAGAGGGTCAGTACTGAAGGAGTGCTGCACTGTCAGATGGTCAGTACTGAGGGAGTGATGCACTGTCAGAGGGTCAGTACTGAAGGAGTGCTGCACTGTCAGAGGGTCAGTACTGAGCGAGTGCCGCACTGTCAGAGGGTCAGTACTGAGGGAGTGCCGCACTGTCAGAGGGTCAGTACTGAGGGAGTGCTGCACTGTCAGAGGGTCAGTACTGAGGGAGTGCCGCACTGTCAGAGGGTCAGTACTGAGGGAGTGCCGCACTATCAGAGGGTCAGTACTGAGGGAGCGCCGCACTGTCAGAGGGTCAGTACTGAGGGAGTGCCGCACTGTCAGAGGGTCAGTACTGAGGGAGTGCCACACTGTCAGAGGGTCAGTACTGAGGAAGTGCTGCACTGTCAGAGGGTCAGTACTGAGGGACTGCCACACTGTCAGAGGGTCAGTACTGAGGGAGTGTTGCACTGTCAGAGGGTCAGTACTGAGGGAGTGCTGCACTGTCAGAGGGTCAGTACTGAGGGATTGCTGCACTGTCAGAGGGTCAGTATGAGGGAGTGCTGCACTGTCAGAGGGTCAGTGCTGAGGGACTGTTGCACTGTCAGAGGGACAGTTCTGAGGGAGTGCCGCACTGTCAGAGGGTCAGTACTGAGAGAGTGCCGCACTGTCAGAGGGTCAGTGCTGAGGGACTGTTGCACTGTCAGAGGGTCAGTACTGAGGGAGTGCCGCACTGTCAGAGGGTCAGTACTGAGGGAGTGCCGCACTGTCAGAGGGTCAGTACTGAGGGAGTGCCGCACTGTCAGAGGTTCAGAACTGAGGGAGTGCTGCACTGTCAGAGGGTCAGTACTGAGGGAGTGCCGCACTGTCAGAGGGTCAGTACTGAGGGACTGCCGCACTGTCAGAGGGTCAGTACTGAGGGAGTGCCGCACTGTCCGAGGGTCAGTACTGAGGGAGTGCCGCACTGTCAGAGGGTCAGTACTGAGGGAGTGCCGCCCTGTCAGAGGGTCAGTACTGAGGGAGTGCCGCACTGTCAGAGGGTCAGTACTGAGGGGCTGCCACACTGTCAGAGGGTCAGTACTGAGGGAGTGCCGCACTGTCAGAGGGTCAGTATGAGGGAGTGCCGCACTGTCAGAGGGTCAGTGCTGAGGGACTGCTGCACTGTCAGAGGGTCAGTACTGAGGGAGTGCTGCACTGTCAGAGGGTCAGTACTGAAGGAGTGCTGCACTGTCAGAGGGTCATTACTGGGGGAGTGCTGCACTGTCAGAGGGTCAGTGCTGAGGGACTGCTGCACTGTAGAGGGTCAGTACTGAGGGGCTGCCACACTGTCAGAGGGTCAGTACTGAGGGAGTGCTGCACTGTCAGAGGGTCAGTACTGAGGGAGTGCTGCACTGTCAGAGGGTCAGTACTGAGGGAGTGCTGCACTGTCAGAGGGTCAGGACTGAGGGAGAGCTGCACTGTCAGAGGGTCAGTACTGAGGGAGTGCTGCACTGTCAGAGGGTCAGTACTGAGGGAGTGCCGCACTGTCAGAGGGTCAGTATTGAGGGAGTGCTGCACTGTCAGAGGGTCAGTACTGAGGGAGTGCTGCACTGTCAGAGGGTCAGTAATAAGGGAGTGCTGCACTGTCAGAGGGTCAGTACTGAGGGAGTGCTGCACTGTCAGAGGGTCAGTACTGAGTGATTGCTGCACTGTCAGAGGGTCAGTATGAGGGAGTGCCGCACTGTCAGAGGGTCAGTGCTGAGGGACTGCTGCACTGTCAGAGGGTCAGTACTAAGGGAGTGCTGCACTGTCAGAGGGTCAGTACTGAGGGAGTGCCGCACTGTCAGAGGGTCAGTACTGAGGGAGTGCTGCACTGTCAGAGGGTCAGTATTGAGGGAGTGCCGCACTGTCAGAGGGTCAGTACTGAGGGAGTGCCGCACTATCAGAGGGTCAGTACTGAGGGAGCACCGCACTGTCAGAGGGTCAGTACTGAGGGAGTCCGCACTCTCAGAGGGACAGTACTGAGGGAGTGCCGCACTGTCAGAGGGTCAGTACTGAGGGAGTGCTGCACTGTCAGAGGGTCAGTACTGAGGGAGTGCTGCACTGTCAGCGGGTCAGTACTGAGGGAGTGCGGCACTGTCACAGAGTCAGTACTGAGGGAGTGCGGCACTGTCAGAGGGTCAGTACTGAGGGAGAGCTGCACTGTCAGACGGTCCGTACTGAGGGAGTGCGGCACTGTCAGAGGGTCAGTACTGAGGGAGAGCTGCACTGTCAGAGGGTCAGTACTGAGGGAGAGCAGGACTGTCAGAGGGTCAGTACTGAGGGAGTGCTGCACTGTCAGAAGATCAGTACTGAGGGAGTGCCGCACTGTCAGAGGGTCAGTACTGAGGGAGTGCTGCACTGTCAGAGGGTCAGTACTGAGGGAGTGCCGCACTGTCAGAGGGTCAGTACTGAGGGAGTGCCGCACTGTCAGAGGGTCAGTACTTAGGGAGTACTGCACTGTCAGAGAGTCAGTACTGAGGGAGAGCTGCACTGTCAGAGGGTCAGTACTGAGGGAGTGCCGCACTGTCAGAGGGTCAGTACTGAGGGAGTGCCGCATTATCAGAGGGTCAGTACTGAGGGAGCACCGCACTGTCAGAGGGTCAGTACTGAGGGAATGCCGCACTGTCAGAGGGTCAGTAGTGAGGGAGTGCTGCACTGTCAGAGGGTCAGTACTGAGGGAGTGCCGCACTGTCAGAGGGTCAGTACGGAGGGAGTGCCGCACTGTCAGAGGGGCAGTACTGAGGGAGTGCTGCACTGTCAGAGGGTCAGTACTGAGGGAGTGCCGCACTGTCAGAGGGTCAGTACTGAGGGAGTGCCGCACTGTCAGAGGGTCAGTGCTGAGGGACTGCTGCACTGTCAGAGGGTCAGTACTAAGGGAGTGCTGCACTGTCAGAGGGTCAGTACTGAGGGAGTGCCGCACTGTCAGAGGGTCAGTACTGAGGGAGTGCTGCACTGTCAGAGGGTCAGTATTGAGGGAGTGCCGCACTGTCAGAGGGTCAGTACTGAGGGAGTGCCGCACTATCAGAGGGTCAGTACTGAGGGAGCACCGCACTGTCAGAGGGTCAGTACTGAGGGAGTCCGCACTCTCAGAGGGACAGTACTAAGGGAGTGCCGCACTGTCAGAGGGTCAGTACTGAGGGAGTGCTGCACTGTCAGAGGGTCAGTACTGAGGGAGTGCTGCACTGTCAGCGGGTCAGTACTGAGGGAGTGCGGCACTGTCAGAGAGTCAGTACTGAGGGAGTGCGGCACTGTCAGAGGGTCAGTACTGAGGGAGAGCTGCACTGTCAGACGGTCCGTACTGAGGGAGTGCGGCACTGTCAGAGGGTCAGTACTGAGGGAGAGCTGCACTGTCAGAGGGTCAGTACTGAGGGAGAGCTGGACTGTCAGAGGGTCAGTACTGAGGGAGTGCTGCACTGTCAGAGGATCAGTACTGAGGGAGTGCCGCACTGTCAGAGGGTCAGTACTGAGGGAGTCCTGCACTGTCAGAGGGTCAGTACTGAGGGAGTGCCGCACTGTCAGAGGGTCAGTACTGAGGGAGTGCCGCACTATCAGAGGGTCAGTACTGAGGGAGCACCGCACTGTCAGAGGGTCAGTACTGAGGGAGTGCCGCACTGTCAGAGGGTCAGTACTGAGGGAGTGCCGCACTCTCAGAGGGACAGTACTGAGGGAGTGCCGCACTGTCAGAGGGTCAGTACTGAGGGAGTGCTGCACTGTCAGAGGGTCAGTACTGAGGGAGTGCTGCACTGTCAGCGGGTCAGTACTGAGGGAGTGCGGCACTGTCAGAGAGTCAGTACTGAGGGAGTGCGGCACTGTCAGAGGGTCAGTACTGAGGGAGAGCTGCACTGTCAGACGGTCCGTACTGAGGGAGTGCGGCACTGTCAGAGGGTCAGTACTGAGGGAGAGCTGCACTGTCAGAGGGTCAGTACTGAGGGAGTGCCGCACTGTCAGAGGGTCAGTGCTGAGGGAGTGCCGCACTGTCAGAGGGTCAGTACTGAGGAAGTGCTGCACTGTCAGAGGGTCAGTACTGAGGGACTGCCACACTGTCAGAGGGTCAGTACTGAGGGAGAGTTGCACTGTCAGAGGGTCAGTACTGAGGGATTGCTGCACTGTCAGAGGGTCAGTACTGAGAGAGTGCCGCACTGTCAGAGGTTCAGAACTGAGGGAGTGCTGCACTGTCAGAGGGTCAGTACTGAGGGAGTGCCGCACTGTCAGAGGGTCAGTACGGAGGGAGTGCCGCACTGTCAGAGGGGCAGTACTGAGGGAGTGCTGCACTGTCAGAGGGTCAGTACTGAGGGAGTGCCGCACTGTCAGAGGGTCAGTACTGAGGGAGTGCCGCACTGTCAGAGGGTCAGTACTGAGGGTGTGCCGCACTGTCAGAGGGTCAGTAGTGAGGGAGTGCTGCACTGTCAGAGGGTCAGTACTGAGGGAGTGCTGCACTGTCAGAGGGTCAGTACTGAGGGAGTGCCGCACTGTCAGAGGGTCAGTACTAAGGGAGTGCCGCACTGTCAGAGGGTCAGTATTGAGGGAGTGCTGCACTGTCAGAGGGTCAGTACTGAGGGAGTGCTGCACTGTCAGAGGGTCAGTACTGAGGGAGTGCTGCACTGTCAGAGGGTCAGTACTGAGGGAGTGCTGCACTGTCAGAGGGTCAGGACTGAGGGAGAGCTGCACTGTCAGAGGGTCAGTACTGAGGGAGTGCTGCACTGTCAGAGGGTCAGTACTGAGGGAGTGCCGCACTGTCTGAGGGTCAGTATTGAGGGAGTGCTGCACTGTCAGAGGGTCAGTACTGAGGGAGTGCTGCACTGTCAGAGGGTCAGTAATAAGGGATTGCTGCACTGTCAGAGGGTCAGTACTGAGTGATTGCTGCACTGTCAGAGGGTCAGTATGAGGGAGTGCCGCACTGTCAGAGGGTCAGTGCTGAGGGACTGCTGCACTGTCAGAGGGTCAGTACTAAGGGAGTGCTGCACTGTCAGAGGGTCAGTACTGAGGGAGTGCCGCACTGTCAGAGGGTCAGTACTGAGGGAGTGCTGCACTGTCAGAGGGTCAGTATTGAGGGAGTGCCGCACTGTCAGAGGGTCAGTACTGAGGGAGTGCCGCACTATCAGAGGGTCAGTACTGAGGGAGCACCGCACTGTCAGAGGGTCAGTACTGAGGGAGTCCGCACTCTCAGAGGGACAGTACTGAGGGAGTGCCGCACTGTCAGAGGGTCAGTACTGAGGGAGTGCTGCACTGTCAGAGGGTCAGTACTGAGGGAGTGCTGCACTGTCAGCGGGTCAGTACTGAGGGAGTGCGGCACTGTCACAGAGTCAGTACTGAGGGAGTGCGGCACTGTCAGAGGGTCAGTACTGAGGGAGAGCTGCACTGTCAGACGGTCCGTACTGAGGGAGTGCGGCACTGTCAGAGGGTCAGTACTGAGGGAGAGCTGCACTGTCAGAGGGTCAGTACTGAGGGAGAGCAGGACTGTCAGAGGGTCAGTACTGAGGGAGTGCTGCACTGTCAGAGGATCAGTACTGAGGGAGTGCCGCACTGTCAGAGGGTCAGTACTGAGGGAGTGCTGCACTGTCAGAGGGTCAGTACTGAGGGAGTGCCGCACTGTCAGAGGGTCAGTACTGAGGGAGTGCCGCACTGTCAGAGGGTCAGTACTTAGGGAGTACTGCACTGTCAGAGAGTCAGTACTGAGGGAGAGCTGCACTGTCAGAGGTTCAGTACTGAGGGAGTGCCGCACTGTCAGAGGGTCAGTACTGAGGGAGTGCCGCACTATCAGAGGGTCAGTACTGAGGGAGCACCGCACTGTCAGAGGGTCAGTACTGAGGGAATGCCGCACTGTCAGAGGGTCAGTACTGAGGGAGTGCTGCACTGTCAGAGGGTCAGTACTGAGGGAGTGCCGCACTGTCAGAGGGTCAGTACGGAGGGAGTGCCGCACTGTCAGAGGGGCAGTACTGAGGGAGTGCTGCACTGTCAGAGGGTCAGTACTGAGGGAGTGCCGCACTGTCAGAGGGTCAGTACTGAGGGAGTGCCGCACTGTCAGAGGGTCAGTGCTGAGGGACTGCTGCACTGTCAGAGGGTCAGTACTAAGGGAGTGCTGCACTGTCAGAGGGTCAGTACTGAGGGAGTGCCGCACTGTCAGAGGGTCAGTACTGAGGGAGTGCTGCACTGTCAGAGGGTCAGTATTGAGGGAGTGCCGCACTGTCAGAGGGTCAGTACTGAGGGAGTGCCGCACTATCAGAGGGTCAGTACTGAGGGAGCACCGCACTGTCAGAGGGTCAGTACTGAGGGAGTCCGCACTCTCAGAGGGACAGTACTGAGGGAGTGCCGCACTGTCAGAGGGTCAGTACTGAGGGAGTGCTGCACTGTCAGAGGGTCAGTACTGAGGGAGTGCTGCACTGTCAGCGGGTCAGTACTGAGGGAGTGCGGCACTGTCAGAGAGTCAGTACTGAGGGAGTGCGGCACTGTCAGAGGGTCAGTACTGAGGGAGAGCTGCACTGTCAGACGGTCCGTACTGAGGGAGTGCGGCACTGTCAGAGGGTCAGTACTGAGGGAGAGCTGCACTGTCAGAGGGTCAGTACTGAGGGAGAGCTGGACTGTCAGAGGGTCAGTACTGAGGGAGTGCTGCACTGTCAGAGGATCAGTACTGAGGGAGTGCCGCACTGTCAGAGGGTCAGTACTGAGGGAGTCCTGCACTGTCAGAGGGTCAGTACTGAGGGAGTGCCGCACTGTCAGAGGGTCAGTACTGAGGGAGTGCCGCACTATCAGAGGGTCAGTACTGAGGGAGCACCGCACTGTCAGAGGGTCAGTACTGAGGGAGTGCCGCACTGTCAGAGGGTCAGGACTGAGGGAGTGCCGCACTCTCAGAGGGACAGTACTGAGGGAGTGCCGCACTGTCAGAGGGTCAGTACTGAGGGAGTGCTGCACTGTCAGAGGGTCAGTACTGAGGGAGTGCTGCACTGTCAGCGGGTCAGTACTGAGGGAGTGCGGCACTGTCAGAGAGTCAGTACTGAGGGAGTGCGGCACTGTCAGAGGGTCAGTACTGAGGGAGAGCTGCACTGTCAGACGGTCCGTACTGAGGGAGTGCGGCACTGTCAGAGGGTCAGTACTGAGGGAGAGCTGCACTGTCAGAGGGTCAGTACTGAGGGAGTGCAGCACTGTCAGAGGGTCAGTGCTGAGGGAGTGCCGCACTGTCAGAGGGTCAGTACTGAGGAAGTGCTGCACTGTCAGCGGGTCAGTACTGAGGGAGTGCAGCACTGTCAGAGGGTCAGTGCTGAGGGAGTGCCGCACTGTCAGAGGGTCAGTACTGAGGGAGTGCTGCACTGTCAGAGGGTCAGTACTGAGGGACTGCCACACTGTCAGAGGGTCAGTACTGAGGGAGAGTTGCACTGTCAGAGGGTCAGTACTGAGGGAGTGCTGCACTGTCAGAGGGTCAGTACTGAGGGATTGCTGCACTGTCAGAGGGTCAGTACTGAGAGAGTGCCGCACTGTCAGAGGTTCAGAACTGAGGGAGTGCTGCACTGTCAGAGGGTCAGTACTGAGGGAGTGCCGCACTGTCAGAGGGTCAGTACGGAGGGAGTGCCGCACTGTCAGAGGGGCAGTACTGAGGGAGTGCTGCACTGTCAGAGGGTCAGTACTGAGGGAGTGCCGCACTGTCAGAGGGTCAGTACTGAGGGAGTGCCGCACTGTCAGAGGGTCAGTACTGAGGGAGTGCCGCACTGTCAGAGGGTCAGTACTGAGGGAGTGCTGCACTGTCAGAGGGTCAGTACTGAGGGTGTGCCGCACTGTCAGAGGGTCAGTACTGAGGGAGTGCTGCACTGTCAGAGGGTCAGTACTGAGGGAGTGCTGCACTGTCAGAGGGTCAGTACTGAGGGAGTGCCGCACTGTCAGAGGGTCAGTACTAAGGGTGTGCCGCACTGTCAGAGGGTCAGTACTGAGGGAGTGCTGCACTGTCAGAGGGTCAGTACTGAGGGAGTGCCGCACTGTCAGAGGGTCAGTACTGAGGGAGCGCTGCACGGTCAGATGGTTAGTACAGAGGGGCTGCCACACTGTCAGAGGGTCAGTACTGAGGGAGTGCCGCACTGTCAGAGGGTCAGTACTGAGGGAGTGCCGCACTGTCAGAGGGTCAGTACTGAGGGGCTGCCACACTGTCAGAGGGTCAGTACTGAGGGAGTGCCGCACTGTCAGATGGTCAGTACTGAGGGAGTGCTGCACTGTCAGAGGGTCAGTATGAGGGAGTGCCGCACTGTCAGAGGGTCAGTGCTGAGGGAGTGATGCACTGTCAGAGGGTCAGTACTGAGGGAGTGCTGCACTGTCAGAGGGTCAGTACTGAGGGAGTGCTGCACTGTCAGAGGGGCAGTACTGAGGGAGTGCTGCACTGTCAGAGGGTCAGTGCTGAGGGACTGCTGCACTGTAGAGGGTCAGTACTGAGGGGCTGCCACACTGTCAGAGGGTCAGTACTGAGGGAGTGTTGCACTGTCAGATGGTCAGTACTGAGCGAGTGCCGCACTGTCAGAGGGTCAGTACTGAGGGAGTGCCGCACTGTCAGAGGGTCAGTACTGAGGGAGTGCCGCACTGTCAGAGGGTCAGGACTGAGGGAGAGCTGCACTGTCAGAGGGTCAGTACTGAGTGATTGCTGCACTGTCAGAGGGTCAGTACTGAGGGAGTGCCGCACTGTCAGAGGGTCAGTACTGAGGGAGCGTTGCTCTGTCAGAGGGTCAGTACTGAGGGAGTGCTGCACTGTCAGAGGGTCAGTATGAGGGAGTGCTGCACTGTCAGAGGGTCAGTGCTGAGGGACTGCTGCACTGTCAGAGGGTCAGTACTAAGGGAGTGCTGCACTGTCAGAGGGTCAGTACTGAGGGAGTGCCGCACTGTCAGAGGGTCAGTACTGAGGGTGTGCCGCACTGTCAGAGGGTCAGTACTGAGGGAGTGCCGCACTGTTAGAGGGTCAGTACTGAGGGAGTGCCGCACTGTCAGAGGGTCAGTACTGAGGGAGTGCCGCACTGTCAGAGGGTCAGTACTGAGGGAGTGCCGCACTGTCAGAGGGTCAGTACTGAGGGAGTGCTGCACTATCAGAGGGTCAGTACTGAGGGAGTGCTGCACTGTCAGAGGGTCAGTACTGAGGGAATGCCGCACTGTCAGATGGTCAGTACTGAGGGAGTGCTGCACTGTTAGAGGGTCAGTACTGAGGGAGTGCTGCACTGTCAGAGGGTCAGTACTGAGGGAGTGCTGCACTGTCAGAGGGTCAGTACTGAGGGAGTGCTGCACTGTCAGAGAGTCAGGACTGAGGGAGTGCCGCACTGTCAGAGGGTCAGTACCGAGGGAGTGCTGCAATGTCAGAGGGTCAGTACTGAGGGAGTGCCGCACTGTCAGAGGGTCAGTACTGAGGGAGTGCCGCACTGTCAGAGGGTCAGTACTGAGGGAGAGCTGCACTGTCAGAGGGTCAGTACTGAGGGAGAGCTGCACTGTCAGAGGGTCAGTACTGAGGGAGTGCCGCACTGTCAGAGGGTCAGTGCAGAGGGAGTGCCGCACTGTCAGAGGGTCAGTGCAGAGGGAGTGCCGCACTGTCCGAGGGTCAGTACTGAGGGAGTGCTGCACTGTCAGAGGGTCAGTGCAGAGGGAGTGCCGCACTGTCCGAGGGTCAGTACTGAGGGTGTGCTGCACTGTCAGAGGGTCAGTACTGAGGGGGTGCTGCACTGTCAGAGGGTCAGTACTGAGGGAGCGCCGCACTGTCAGAGGGTCAGTACTGAGGGAGTGCCGCACTGTCAGAGGGTCAGTACTGAGGGAGTGCCGCACTGTCAGGGGGTCAGTACTGAGGGAGTGCTGCACTATCAGCGGGTCAGTACTGAGGGAGTGCAGCACTGTCAGAGGGTCAGTACTGAGGGAGTGCCGCACTGTCAGAGTGTCAGTTCTGAGGGAGTGCCGCACTGTCAGAGGGTCAGTACTGAGAGAGTGCTGCACTGTTAAAGGGTCAGTACTGAGGGAGTGCCGCACTGTCGGAGGGTAAGTACTGAGGGAGTGCCGCACTGTCAGAGGGTCAGTACTGAGGGAGTGCCGCACTGTCAGCGGGTCACTATTGAGGGAGTGCTGCACTGTCAGAGGGTCAGTACTGAGGGAGTGCTGCACTATCAGCGGGTCAGTACTGAGGGAGTGCAGCACTGTCAGAGGGTCAGTACTGAGGGAGTGCCGCACTGTCAGAGGGTCAGTTCTGAGGGAGTGCCGCACTGTCAGAGGGTCAGTGCTGAGGGAGTGCCGCACTGTCAGAGGGTCAGTACTGAGGGAGCGCTGCACTGTCAGAGGGTCAGTACTGAGGGAGTGCCGCACTGTCAGAGGGTCAGTACTGAGGGAGTGCTGCACTGTCAGAGGGTCAGTACTGAGGGAGTGCCGCATTGTCAGAGGGTCAGTACTGAGGGAGTGTCGCACTGTCATGCAATATTCGGAAAGCTGCCTTTCGACAATAATTCAATGTCAGCCCGTGGAAAACACAACCTCTGAAGGATATCTGTAGATCTCTCAATCTTGTTTGCCTTGGTAAAACAGTGATCCCCTTGAGATAATCTTACCTTTCGATCGTAAGTGTGTCACGCAGCGAATCTGGGCCCAATCCAGCCTCATTTACAGTAAGTAGGTCATGTGCCAACGTTTCGTTCGAGCTTGGCATCGGGTGAGGTTCTCGATCATCGTCCCTACCACTGGGTGACGGTTTTGGTCGAAGATGGCCTTCACTGTGTGGCGCGTGGCAGGGCAGCCTTTCATCGCCTCTGTTGCAGCCAATAACAGCTAGCTAACCATTCTAATCCCATTTCCCAGCACTGAGCTCGGAGCCGTGTCTGCCCTGGCATCGCAGGAGCGCGTCTAAATCCTTCTGGAATGTTCTGAGGGTCTCTGCCTCCACCGCCCTTTCAGGCAGCGGGTTCCAGGCTCCCGCAACTCTCTGGGTGAAAAAGGTTTTGTCGTCACGTCCCCCTCGAAACCTCCCGACCCTTACCTTTAACCTTTGCCCCCTGGTCATTGACCCCCTCCGCCAAGGGGAAACGTTTCTTCCTGTCTACTCTATCTGCGCCCCTCACCATTTTGTACATCTCAGTCACGCCCCCCCCCCCTCAGTCTCTGCTCCAAGGCAAACAATCCCAGTCTGTCCAATCTCTCTGCGTAGCTCAAACCCTCCAGCCCAGGCAACATCCTGGTCGATCTCCTCTGCGCCCTTTCCAGTGGCTATCCCATCCCTCCTATAATGTGGATTCCGGGGGGGAGCTTCTCCGAAGAGACTCCCTCCACTGCGCATGCGCGGGGGTGCCGTGAGCGGCCGCTGACGCTCCCGCGCACGCGCCGCCCCGACATGTCATTTCCGCGCCAGCTGGCGGGGCGGAAATTCGTCCGGCGCCGGCCTAGCCCCTCAATGTCGGGGCTCGGCCCCCAAAGATGCGGAGCATTCCGCACCTTTGGGGCGGCGCGATGCCCGTCTGACTGGCGCCGTTTTGGGCGCCAGTCGGCGGACATCGCGCCGTTTCGGGAGAATTTCGCCCCAGAACTGCACACAATACTCTCACTGTGGCCTAACCAACGTTTTATACAGTTCCAACATAGCCTCCCTGCTCTTAAACTCTCCGCCTCGGCCAATAAAGGCAAGTGTACCATAGGCCTTCTTAACTACTGTGTCCACCGGCTCTGCTACCTTAAGGGACTGGTGTACATGCACACCAAGTTCCCTCTAATCCTCAGTGCTTCCCCAGGGTCCTGCTGTATTCCTTTTGCCTCGTTTGTCCTGTCCAAGTGCATCACCTCACACTTATCCAGATTTTATTCCATTTGTTACTGACCAACCCTCCTACATCCGTATCCAAATCATTTATATAAACCACAGACCGTAAGGGCCCCGACACTGATCCCTGCGAGACCCCAGGCTTCCAGTCAGAAAAACACCCCTCGACCATCGCCCTCTGATTCCTGCCACTCAGCCAATTCTGGATCCAATTTGACACATTTCCTTGGATCCCGTGGGCTATCACCTTCGCGAGCAGTCTCCCATGTGGAACTTTATCAAAAGCCTTGCTGAAGTCCTGCAGACTACGTCAAGTGCATTTACCTCATCTACACACCTGATCACTGTGGTAGTCTGCGGAGAGGTATTACGGTACCTGGTAATGCTGGAACACCATTGGTAGATATTGTATGTTTCCTATTGGTCAAGCTGTATGGTAGCTCCGCCCTGCAAGGCGGGGTATAAGAGCCCGTGCTGCCCCAGCAGCCTTCTTTCTGTAGCTGAGCTGCTGGGGGAACCATCTAGCTTATTAAAGCCTTCAGTTGGACTACAACCTCGCTTTAGTGGTCATTGACCGTGCATCAATTTAATGAGCTAGATTAAAAAGGATGGAGCTCCGAATCAAGCTGGAGTGTCTGCAACTCAGCACCCACACGGCGAACTCAGCGGCAACCTTCAAGCACTGGCTGGCGTGCTTCAACGGATATCTCGGAACGGCCGAAAACACACCCACGGGAGAGCAGAAACTGCACGTCCTGCACTCGAGGGGGAGCCCGGAGATTTACACCCTCATCGAGGACGCGGACGACTTCGATGCGGCAATAGAGCTGCTAATAGAACATTATATTCGCCCGGTAAACCAGGTCTACGCCCGACATCTGCTAGCAACGAGGCGACAAATCCCTGGGGAATCGCTGGAGGAATTCTACCGTGCCCTCCTGGTGTTGGGGAGAAACTGCAGCTGCCCGCAAGTTTCGGCGAGCGACCACACAGAACCCTTGATCCGGGACGCTTTCGTGGCAGGTATGCTGTCCTCCCAAATCCGCCAGCGATTGCTGGAAACAGACACCCTAGGCCTCAAGGAGGCACGGACCCTTGCAGGCTCCCTGGACGTGGCCTCCAGAAACGCCCGCGCTTACGTTCCCGACCATGCGGCAGCCCCCTGGGCAGCTTGGAACCCCGCAGCGGCCGACCCCGAGACTTCCCCCATCCCCCCACAAGCTTGTGCTGCAGGGCGGCCTGGCAACCCCGGGGGGGGCCCCGCTGCTACCTTTGCGGGCAGGCCAAGCACCCCCGGCAGCGCTGCCCGGCCCGCGCATCCACCTGCAAGGGATGCGGCAAAAAGGCCACTTCGTGGTGGTATGCCAGGCCCGTGCGGTCGCCGCGGTCTCTGGTGGCAAATGCGGACCGCCACCACAAACCTCTCCACGGTCCCCGTGCGGCCAGCGGGCGCCGCCATCTTCCTCCCCCAGGGCCACGTGCGGACCCCGGGCGCCACCATCTTGTCCCGCGGACGCCACGCTTGATGGATGGGCGCCTCCATTTTGTGCACCCCCAGCCATGTGCGACCAATGGGAGCCGCCATCTTGGATGGACTCCCAGGACCCCAGCTCGGCTGACCGCACACTGCCCGAAGGGAACACTCAACTGCTGCGATTAGCCTCGGTGACCCTGGACCAGTCCCGGCCTCGAACACTCTCAACTGCTACAACAACTGTATTCATCAACGGGCACGAGACGTCCTGCTTAATCGACGCTGGGAGCACGGAGCGCTTCATACACCCCGACACGGTAAGGCGCTGTTCTCTCCTCATCCATCCTGTTAATCAAAAAATCTCCCTGGCCTCCGGTTCCCACTCAGTGGAGATAAAGGGGTTTTGTGTAGCAAACCTCACAGTCCAGGGAAGGGAGTTTAAAAATTCCCGGCTCTACGTCCTTCCCCACCTCTGCGTGGCCACACTCCGAGGTTTAGACTTCCTGTGTAATCTCCAAAGTCTAACTTTCAAATTCGGCGGCCCTATACCTCCCTCACTGTCTGCGGCCTCGCAACCCTCAAGGTCGACCCGCCTTCCCTGTTTGCGAACCTCACCCTGGATTGCAAACCCATCGCCACCAGGAGCAGACGGTACAGCGCCCAGGACCGGACCTTCATCAGGTCAGAGGTCCAAAGGCTACTGAGGGAAGGGGTCATCAAAGCGAGCAATAGTCCCTGGAGGGCTCAAGTAGTGGTGGTAAAGACCGGGGAGAAACATAGGATGGTCATTGACTACAGTCAGACCATCAACAGGTTTACGCAGCTGGACGCGTACCCTCTCCCCCGTATAGCCGACCTGGTAAACAGGATCGCGCATTACAAGGTCTTCTCCACGGTGGATCTCAAGTCCGCCTACCACCAACTCCCTATCCGCACTAGTGACCGCAAATACACTGCCTCCGAGGCAGACGGGGGGCTCTATCACTTCTTAAGGGTTCCCTCCGGTGTCACCAACGGGGTCTCGGTCCTCCAGCGCGAGATGGACCGAATGGTTGACCAGTACGGTTTACAGGCAACGTTCCCGTATCTTGATAACGTCACCATCTGTGGCCACGACCAGCAGGACCACGACGCCAACCTCCGCAAATTTCTCCAGACCGCAAAGATCCTTAACATTACATATAACAAGGATAAATGCGTGTTTAGCACCGACTGCCTCGCCATCCTCGGCTACGTAGTGCGAAATGGAGTTATAGGCCCTGACCCTGAGCGCATGTGCCCCCTTATGGAGTTCCCCCTCCCTCACGGCTCTAAGGCCCTGAAGCGCTGCCTCGGGTTTTTTAGCTACTACGCCCAGTGGGTCCCCAACTACGCAGACAAGGCCCGTCCCCTGATCCAATCCACAGTTTTTCCCCTGTCGATAGCGGCCCGCCAGGCCTTCAGCCGCATCAAAGCAGACATCGCAAAGGCCACGATGCGCGCCATCGACGAGTCCCTCCCCTTCCAGGTCGAGAGCGATGCGTCCAACGTAGCTCTGGCGGCCACCCTCAACCAAGCGGGCAGGCCCGTGGCCTTCTTCTCCCATACCACCCTCCACGCTTCAGAAATCCGCCACTCCTCGGTCGAAAAGGAGGCCCAGGCCATAGTAGAAGCTGTGCGACACTGGAGGCATTACCTGGCCGGCAGGAGATTCACTCTCCTCACGGACCAACGGTCGGTGGCCTTCATGTTCGATAATGCACAGCGGGGCAAGATTAAAAACGACAAGATCTTGCGGTGGAGGATCGAACTCTCCACCTACAACTACAAGATCTTGTATCGTCCCGGGAAGCTGAACGAGCCTCCTGACGCCCTGTCCCGCGGCACATGTGCCACCGCACAAGTGGACCGCCTCCGAGCCCTCCACGAGGACCTCTGCCTCCCGGGGGTCACTCGCTTTTTCCATTTTATCAAGACCCGCAACCTGCCCTACTCCATCGAGGAGGTCAGGTCCGTCTCCAGGGACTGCCGAATCTACGCGGAGTGCAAACCGCACTTCTACCGGCCAGAGAGGGCGCACCTGATAAAGGCTTCCCGTCCCTTTGAACGCCTCAGCATGGACTTCAAAGGCCCCCTCCCCTCCACCGACTGCAACACGTACTTCCTGAACGTGATTGATGAGTACTCCCGGTTCCCATTCGCCATCCCCTGCCCCGACATGACCACAACCACTGTCATCAAGGCCCTCCATAGCATCTTTGCACTGTTCGATTTCCCCGCTTACATTCACAGCGATAGGGGGTCCTCCTTTATGAGCGATGAACTGCGTCAATTCCTGTTCAGCAAGGGCATCGCCTCGAGCAGGACGACCAGTTACAACCCCCGGGGAAACGGACAGGTGGAGAGGGAGAACGGAACGGTCTGGAAGACCGTCCTACTGGCCCTAAGGTCCAGGAACCTCCCAGTCTCCCGCTGGCAGTAAGTCCTCCCGGATGCCCTCCACTTCATCCGGTCACTACTTTGTACCACGACCAAACAAACACTTCACGAACGTTTCCTTGTCTTCCCCAGGAAGTCCTCCTCTGGGACCTCGCTCCCGACCTGGCTGGCAGCTCCTGGACCCATCCTGCTCCGAAAACACGTGCGGGCGCACAAGTCGGACTCGTTGGTCGAGAGGGTCCATCTTCTCCACGCTAACCCCCAGTACGCCTACGTGACGTACCCCGACGGCCGACAAGATACGGTCTCCCTACGAGACCTGGCGCCCGCCCGGAGCCCCACACACACCCCAGCCGCCAGTCCCACCCTCCCCTCCACCAGGGCACCTTACAGGAGGATCGGTCCTTCCGCCGGCCCCGTCTAGGCCCCCCCCCACCCACCGACTCCCCCGCAGACGCTCCCTTCCCAGATCAACCGTTTTCCCCACCAGCGCCGTCTAGGGGCGTTGAAGCTGCCACAGGGATCGAGGCCACGCTCCCGGAGTCGCAGACGCCCGAACCTCCACCGGAGTCACCACCGAAGCTTCGACGATCACAGAGGACGACCAGGGCCCCCGATCGATTGATTGCTTCATTGTAAAGTGTATAGTTAATTATGAATCATAAATTGTAAATAGTAAATAGAATTGCAAATAGTTACAAAACGCTGTAAGGAGGTATTGCGGTACCTCCATAACTATAATTTCTACCACATTACCATGTTGTAATATCAGGCCACCACTTCCGGTGGACTCTTTTTTAACAGGGGGTGAATGTGGTAGTCTGCGTAGAGGTATTACGGTACCTGGTAATGCTGGAACACTATTGGTAGATATTGTATGCTTCCTATTGGTCAAGCTGTATGGTAGCTCCGCCCTGCAAGGTGGGGTATAAGAGCCCGTGCTGCCCCAGCAGCCTTCATTCTGTACCTGAGCTGCTGGGGAAACATCTAGCTTATTAAAGCCTTCAGTTGGACGACAACCTCGCTTTAGTGGTCATTGATCGTGCATCAGTCACCTCTTCGGAAAACTCAAT